>NC_045030.1:78933386-78939754 GCF_008632895.1 Mastomys coucha | reverse complement strand
CACACACACACACACACACAAATGTATCCAACACTGTCAGGAACTAGAAGGACAGCAATAGAAAGCCATGATAACCATCTATCTGAAAATTGTAGCTGAGAATCTAGAGGCCTTTATGGAGAATTTTTTAAGAATCAAGAAAAAGTTCTAAGAACTAAAACTCAGTGGAAAGGGCTGGGGAGATGGTTCAGTGGATCACAGCACTGGTACAGAAAACCTAAGGAACTGAGTTCAAATCCCCAGCATCTACATAAGATAGGGATGTCTGCACATGTCTCTAACCCCTGTATTGTATGAGGAGGGTGATGATAGGTAGAACTCAAAAGTTTGCTGATCATTTAGCTTCTGGTTCAGTAAGACAACGAGTGATAGAGGAGAAAATGTAACATCTGTCTCTGCCCTCTGCATTTGTGCACATAGGCACTCAACCCCCATATGCACACATACCACATCCCCCACACATACATGCAAACCTCAATGTATTCAACTCCCCTGTGAGAGATTTGCTTTATTCTCTTTCTAGGGAGTACCCCTGTGATTTATTTATTTATTTTTAGATATGACAAATTATTCTCAACTCCTTCATAGGGTGAGACTAAAGACAGCACAGAGGGAGGGAATTCAGGTGCTGGCCAACTAAATTCTTATGACTGCAAGAATCGAAAGGCTGCAGAAACAGTTTTCCCTAGAAGCTGTACAAATTCTTACGCTGAAGGTAGTTAAGCAATGGGTATGAGTACTCATGGGAGTAACTGGGTTGCAGGCTGACCATTGCAGGCTAGCCACATTGGGCTGAGGAAGCAGGGCCAAACCCCTTCATAGTTTCCACCTTCTCTGGTAGTTCTTTGTAAAATGACAGTGTGTGGGCAAGACTTTGTTTCTTGTCTTCAGTTCAGCTGGCACTGAATTTGAGGCTGGTAATGCCTTGTTTAATGCATATTCCAGCGTGGCAGCCAATCTGCTTTCATAAATAAGCCAAAATAATAGATTTCTAAAAATACCCCATGAGCTCAATTGCTTTCAGCCTGTTGGAGAAAGGCAGTGTTTCCTATAGAAAATTGAGTGAGCTGAGTATTTTCAAAGCCGCGTCCTCAGCTGCTCTCATTAGTGTGCTGGCAGCCATCTGTGTTGTTCTGCTGCTTCCTTCCTGTTTTGTCCAAGGAAGATGGAAATAAATGGTCAGGACCCAACAGGATCCATGAAGTTAGAGAGAAACGTAATAGAGACATAGATCTTGGGAAGAAGCTCTGACACACAAGCACTTCTTATATTTATGCAGTCAATAGGTGTCTCTGCAGACAATAGGTGTCTGCAGTCAGGGGATAAGAAAGTCAGTATTTTTTTCAACACCAATGGGAAACACAATGAAACATTTCACAGGGAGGAAGAAGTTCATGTCTATGGTGCTTTTGACCCCTGAACAGAATGAGGAAACATCATGCCAGTTCAAACTGAGATCATCTTGTAAAGCAACAGGACTGAGCTAGGTGTGATGACACTCACCTTTAATACCAACACTTGGGAAGATGAGGCAGGAGGATCACTGGTTCAAAGGCAGCCTGGGCTGTGCAGTGAGGTTCCGGACAGACTATGCTTTATAGCAATATTCTCTCTTAGGAATGTGAAACATCTGGCTTAGTGCTTAAGAGCATTTGCTGCCCTTGTATAGGACCTGGGCTTGAGTTCCAGCACTCACATGAGCATGGTGGCTCACAACTGTCTGTAACTCCAGTTCTAGAGTATTCAACACTCTCTTATGGCCTCTTCTGGCACTGCATGCACACAGTGCATATATCTACATGGACAGGCAAAACCACTCGTACACATAAAAGAAAAACATCTCTTTAAAATAATCTCTGTTTTAGAAGTAATCAGTCAAATAACTACAACCCCTACTCAACAGTCTTGTATTTCCTGGAAATGTCTGTGATATTGACAGTGAAGCAAAGACACGAAAGTTAATTGTCATATAAACCAAGGTGCCTTGAGCTAGAGATTCTATAAAGAATTTTGGGAAATGATTTTAGGGAAGCTGGTGAAAGCTGACTACAAAGGGTATATCAGACAGCATGTCAGTAAGAAGTTTCTGTGGAATATTTATAGACAAAGGGTATGATGTCAATGATCCAGTTTTAGTGTGTGGTACACATGTATGTACAGGACATATATGTGTATATGTGTGTGTGCACGTGTGCACATGCACAGTTCAGAAGTTATTGTTGGGTGTCATTCTCTAGTGCTCTCCACCTTACATTTTTGAGACAGGATCACATAGATTTGGCTATGCTGGCAGGCCTGTAAGCCCTAACACATCCTCACCAGTGCCCACAATGCCCACCTCAGCTCCAGCTTTAGGGTTACAGCATTAAGTGTGTATGAAGGCTCTGTATTGAACATTTAAGAGTTGGAGCTTCATTGGAGGAAATGGGTTACTTACTGGGTTATGGACTTTCAGGCATTTTAGCCTGACTATCCTTTGTCTGCTCTGTTTCCTGACTATACAATTTGACTAGCCAGCCTCCTGTTTCTGCTACTATTCTTCCCCATCATGATGGACTGTTTCTCCTCAAATTGTGAAGCGAAATAGACCTTTCTCAAGTTACATTAGCAAATAGTTTGTCACAGCAGTGAGAAAAGCAACTAATATGCCCACCATTTCACTACTATGCCCACCATTTCACTACTCAGATCATTTTCCTTTTAATTTTTAACCTTGAAAACAATCTTATTGAACTTTAAAAGAAAAACACTACAGAACAGGCAAGCTGTAATCACAGCCATTATCTAAAGAAGAAGAGTGAGAGAAGCAAAGAAAAAGTCAAAGAAAAAGATCAACCACATGGTGGCAAACAGCCACATAGTGGGGAGGAGGGCCTTAAAGAGAGGTAGGAAGCCCAAAGTATCAGAAAAGGCATATTTAGGTTCCAACTGCCATATGAAAAAGTGACAGAAAAATGAAAAGTTGTAATTTCTGAGTCAGGACTAGAAAGGTTGGTAGACCCATCTGAACCTCATGGCTGCTCCATTTCTAGGGGCAGCTTTATGGGATGAGAATTTTGGGGAGGAAAAGTAAAGCATCTCATTAAGGGGATGATTATTCCACCCATCTCTTTAGCATAACTTAAGGTCAGCATGCCTTTGTAAGGATTGTCCTTTATCCAGGTCATGGTCCTGCACAACTGTATAAACTCTTAAGAGGAAAGGATAGCATGTCACCACATACAAACTCCATTCTTTAATATGACATTTCCCCCTACAAAGAGGTAACCCTAAAAATCACTTAGGAGTTGTGCTATATGTAATTAAAGATCTAGAGATCCAGTTCAAAAGCTGTTCATCAGGAGAATCAATGTCTAGGTTGAGTGCTAGACTTCACTCTCACATATAACATTCAGGAAAGGGTGCTCATTGAAAAGGAGATAAGAAACCAGAGCTCTCTTCTTGCATTCTTGGCCAGAGAACCAAGGGTATTTCTGGATTTTCACATAATTTTATATTGAAGGAAAAGTTATAAGAAACAACTTATTTTCTTATAGTCATTGTAAAAGTTAGTATCAAACAATTTAACTGTAGTCATTGCATTGTGACCATCTGCTGTGTGCTAGGTTTGCAATCAAGCAAACCTTGAATATACTGTTGATTTAAAAGTATATATTCATTCGGTGTGTTGGTTTTAATGAGAATAGCCCCCATAGACTCATATATTTAAATGCTTGATTCAGAGTTGGTGGACTATTTAGGAATGATTAGAAGGTGTGGCCTTGCTGAAGGAGGTGTGTCATTGGCAGTGGGCTTTGAGGTTTGAAAAGCACACACCTGGTCTAGTCTTGCTCTTTCTCTGCTTCGGTCCTGGTGATTGTATATAAGCTTTCCGGTAGTGCTCCAGTGCCATGCCTGCCTACTTGCCTGATACCATGATTTCTGCTATGATGATCATGGACAAACCCTCCAAAATATAAGCACACCCTCAACTAAATGCTTTCTTTCATAAGCTGCCTTGGACTTGGTGTCTCTTTGCAGAAATAGGACATTAACTAAGACACCGAGGAAACACATGGTAGAAAAAAATGTGTGAGGCTTACTTGATAAATGAAATAAGCCAGAAGTTGGTTTACATAAAAGCATGGTAGTCAAAATGCAAACCAGTGAACCTGGGGAATATCTGGTGCTTTGAAGTGCTAATTGTACAACGTGCTGAACCTGTCATTACCACTGAGCATTTGGAATATACTACTGGCATGAGAACAGTTTAATTCATCTGTGTATTTGGGAAATAGTAAAACTATAACTTATGGCACTGTAGAATGTAAAGGCACTGTATCAGACTATAGGACATGGAGAAGCCTGAAAGACCTAACACTTGATTCTAACTCATTCACCCTTTTTTTTTCCTGCATGCAAAATTTTTGTGAAAATACAACATTGTGAATTCACATGAATCTATTTTTCTATGGTCTACTGTCTCAGAAGTTATGATATTCTCATTTTAGAACTTATATTACATTATGTATGAATGTGTGTTATATGTGCATGTATATGTGTGTGTTCACATGTGTAAACATGCCCATGCATGTTAAGGCATGTTGAGGCCAAGTATCAGCATTGGTTGTTTCCTTCAATTCTTTTTCATCTAATTTTTTGAGACAGTCTCTTAACAATTTTGGCTTACTTATCTCTAGCAAGCCCCCAGAATTTTCTAGTCTCCACTCATTTAGCATTGAGACTATCTATGTGTACCAACACACTGAGATTATACAAAGGTTCTATGGATTCATATCCAGAGCTTTATGTTGCAGAACAAGTACTTTACCTCTTCAATTTGTCTTCCCTGCCTCTGTTATACCTTTCAGAACATATTTTCTGAGCCTTGGCATGGCATCTGTTTTGGGCTGGAGAATAATTGCATTGCATTTCTGTGCATTATAGAATGTATAGCAATAACCCTGGTCCTTACCTTTTAGATGCATAGCACTGTACCTCCCCAAGTCTCCATTCTATTTGTAACAACCAAGACTACTTTCAGACTTTGAATAATGTCCTGAGAGTGGTGGACACAGTTACCATCTGCTGCTCTATATGATATTACACCAAACACTGTAGGACGATGATGGTCTGCAGTACTTTGGGAGGGATTTACTGGCTTTCAGAGAAATGACAAATTATTTTTGATGTACCATTGTTGAACTTCTATGGCTTTTTTTTCAGATTTATCTTTCCTTGGCCTCATCATTCCCAATTTTCCCTTACATTCTTAAAAAGGGAAGCAGGATAGCAAATATATGGAATAATAGAGTCAGAATTCAATGAGCTTCATATGATGACCAAATATAGTCATAAGAACATGCTTTTGACTGGGGAGACCACCCAATTGGTAAGGTGATTGTTATGCAGATATGATGACTTGAGTTCCATCCCCAGATACCATGTCAAAAAAGCCTGTTTTTCTGATGTGTATTTTTAGTCCCAGTGCTGGGGATAGGCAAATCTCTGAAGCTCACTTCACAACTGGCCTAGTCTCCTTGCTATGTTTCAGGCCAGCAAGAGATTTGTCTAAAAAAACCAATGTGGGTGGCATTAGAGAAACCACATCTGAGGTTAATCTGTGGCCTACACACATATACTCCACATACACTGAGAAGGGGGCAAGCTTTGGTGTTTGGAGAAGGTGTATGGTATTGGTCTTTTCATCTTGTCTGGCTCTTGATAAAGAATCTTGAATTTTAGCAGTATCTCTGCCCTGAAAATATTGGGAAGATCAGGGCCACCTTTATGGGGTTGCTTTGAAGATTAAATGATTTTGTATTTGTTTAATATCTAAGCTGTGTTATACAAGTATTTTTTACATTTAAAAATACTTCAAATAATTTATTATAATCAGATGAAATGTAACAGAGCCAAATTCCAGGTCTGTTACTGAGTTGACAAAATAGTATATAAAAGGAGAGATGGTTTAATAAAAGAGTTCATGGTCAATGGTCTTGGAATCCTAACATACCTAGTCTGTGCTGGCAAGCTCATTGTTGTTCCCATTTTGCTTGTACTGAGGGATTCCTGAAATCCAGGTGTTAAAATTTGAAGTTGAACATTATCCAGAAGAACTGGGTAGTTGCTAGAAAGAACTTGAGCTTCACATGGTTGTTGGAAGAGCTAACTACTGGTTTTATCAAGACTGTGAGTTTGAAAAATGTTTGCCAGGGCTGGCTACGTTATAATGCTAATAGTCTAGCACAAAGTCAGGAATGTTAGAGATTTAGTGTAACATAGGTTATATATGGAAACCATGTGTCCAAAAATACCAAATAGAGACAAATGGAAAAATGTGTAGGGAGTGGAGAAACAGCAGATAGGATAGATGAGACAGAGCTGGG
>NC_045030.1:78932239-78933376 GCF_008632895.1 Mastomys coucha | reverse complement strand
GAGACAGAGAGACAGAGAGACAGAGAGAGACAGAAAAACTGGCAAATATCTTCTATCAATGGAAGAGTTCACATCAGTAAGTCTGGACAATTTTAGAAGGCACAAGAAGAAAATTTTCATGAACATTGTAGATATTCTGCATTCAATTTAAAGACACATGTAGAGGGTGGAGGTGGTGGTGGTGGTGGTGTGTATATTTATTTCAAATCAAAGGTTGGTTTGAGCTTTCTATCCTAAAAAAATACTCCTAATAGGTACTGAAGCTTGCAATGATTCCTATAGATTTGAGATTTCTACAAATAGTATTATATATTTGTAGGGCTCAAGAGACAAATGTTGGCACTCATAGATCTATGAATGTAAATATTTTATAGAAGAACATGCAGTCTAGTAGCAAGCAAAGCACATATCTTAAGAGAATGAGCTATGCTTTTCTGGGTGTTCATCTTTGACAGGTATGCTAGCTAATTTATGTCCAATTGAGATAATCTAGAATTAATGGAGAAGAGGGAATCTCAGTTGAGGAAATACTCCTTCAAGTTTGGCTTGTGGGCAAGCTTGTAGTGCATTTTTCTTATTGGTGATTGATATGACAGGGACCAGATTACTATGGGTAGTGGCATTCCTGGGATGGTGGTCCTAGATGCAATTAAAAGCAGAATGAGCAAGTCCTGAAGAGCAAGCCAATAAGTAGGACCACTCCATAGCCTCTGTCAGCTCCTGAATCTAGGTGCCTGATTCAAGTTCCTCTTCTGACTCTCCTAGACGATGGGCTGTTCTGTGGAAGTATACACTGAAATAACCTTTTTCCACCCTAAGTTGCTTTTGGTCATGGTATTTAATCACAGCAATAGAAACCCAGAGTAAGACAAAAGGAAAAGTCTGAGAGTGTAGAAATTTCTGCTTCAATTGGGATGTTGGAAAAGAAACCTTTCTTATCTCCCATTAGGAAGCTTTAGTTGTCTTTAGTGATGTATCACATCCTGAAGGGAATGTATGGTTGAACAAGTCTAACTCATCTCATGAGCTAGGAAACAAGAAGAGGAAAAGACTGAGGTGCTAGAGTCATGTGGCCTAACTCTTAAAAGTCCCATAACCTATCAATAACATCAGCATGTGGACCAAGCTTTTTTTTTT
>NC_045030.1:78921676-78931748 GCF_008632895.1 Mastomys coucha | reverse complement strand
AGGGTACTACTTAGTTCATATTGTTGTTAGTCCTAAGGGGCTGCAAACCCCTCAGCTCCATTGGACCAAGCTTTTAACATATAAGTTTGGTATGGTGTGGATTCAGCATTCAAATCATAGTATTTATGAGATAGTCAATTATTCTAAAAAAAAAAAAAAGAATAATGTGCTGATGAATTACACCACAGCATAGAAAGCCAATCTTTACCATCTACAGGCACATTCTTAATTTCTGCATTTACTACTTGGTAATTCTGTATTTAAGGAATGTTTTCTTCATTCTGGTTGTAGCTATTTTGTGTGCATTTTTCCCATGATAGTTGATAATACACCTTACTTGATGTTTTTATTTTTTTCTTGAATCCACACATCTTTCCAAGATCGGTTTATTTTAGTTCACTGTGCTAGTTTCATAGTGCTACATAACAAATGGTCCCAAATGGGGCTAGGGAGAAGGCTTAGTTCTTGTTACCCAAGCATAAGGAGTTAAGTTTGTTTTCCTAGAGCCAATATTGTTGGGATAATCTTCTGTCTTTGTATCATTCAAATGTTGGTGTCTGTACCAGCAGAGGGTTGAGTTCAGGGACTTTGGCATTATTATTTTTATGAAGCATTCACTATCTCAGTATTTTTTAAGGTTATTGTCCATTTGCTTCTGATTGGTTCAATAAAGAGCTGATGGCCTATAGCACAGTCAGGAGAAGAAAGGTGTGACATCCCAGCAGGGACAGAAACTCTGAGAAAGAATCAAGTATGGGAGATTTACCAGCTAGATATGGAGGAAGGAACAGGTGCCAGGACAGAAGGAGAGCTACCAGGGCACTTGGCAGAATGTAGATTAGAATAAACGGGTTAATTAAGTTATATGAGCTAGTTGGGAACAAGCTTAGCTATAAGGCCTAAGGCTTCATAAATAATAGTCTCTGTGTCATTATTAGAAGCTGGCAGGTTGAGACAGTCTGGCAATATGATATAAATACAAAGCAGGCATAGCATCTATTCTCTAATCCTAGCATTTTGGTGGCAGTGATAAGTGATCCCTGGAGTAATCTGGCCAGCTAGACTAGACAAATCTACAAGCTTTGGGCTCAGCAAGAAACCCTGCCTCAATATACAAGATGGCGAATGATAAGGAACATATGTTCAACCTGTGGCCTCCACACACACAAACTCGTATGTAGACATTTATCTGTATACCCACACGTATGTGTATACACATGCACACACACACACACACACACACACACACACACACACACACACACACATTCAAATCCAAACCAAAAGACAGTTCCCTACTGGCAGGTCCTAACCCAGTTTTACTACAATGTGGGTTTTGGAGTTTGTAGTTTTGGGTCAGGGTAAAAACATTTGTACTTATACCAAGTAGGCAAAAACGGGCATACTTTCAATACCCAGCCCTTGTTGTAACCAGTAAGAGTGTGTGAATAGAAATGGGAGTAAACTGTCGATATTGATCCCAAAGCTCTTCTATTGTGAGAAATCAAAGCCAGGAATTACACTGCTGGCATCAGTCTAGTTGCAAAATAGTAACCCTCCATTAAAGCTTTGTTTTGACTGCAGAGTTGGGCTAGGCCTGGCTGGTTCTTCTGTAGTAAAGCAGTCAGATGGGGTCCCCATTATTGGGTGCCTACCTTATAGCTCATGCATCACTTTCAGAATTTATCAGTTCTTATCATGGTCTCCAAACTTTCTATCTAGAGAGAAGGATCTCATTCATTTCTTAAACATTTCACTCAGCCCTGCCTTTTCTAGAGCAGTAAACTTGTGAAACACTCTAAAACACTATATTTCTAAGTAATATATAATATAAAAATACAAATAATCTAAGATATAAATACAAATAATCTCTGTCTTAAATATATTTACTTATTTGTGTGTATTGTTTAATAGGTATATGCTCGGGGATATGTACACATAAGACTATAGGTTGCATGTGTACATGTACCCAACCAGAAGTAGATGCTAGGTATATTCTCCAATCTCTCTTTATTTTGTTTTTGAGATAGGGTCTTCTATTGTACCTGGAGCTCATCTGTTTAGCTAGATGGGCAGGCTATTGAGCTCCAGAGATTCATCTATGTCTGCCTTCCCCAGTGTTTGGGTTACAGATGCACACTGCTGCACATGTCTTTTTATTTGGCCACTCAAGCTTGTGCAACAGGTAATTTGCCAATTAAGCCATCTTCTTAGCTTCTCTGACATATATTTAATTTACCAGCTAGGATTTCATAATTTCATCTTTTCTCTTCTTTGTATTTTCATTCTTCTTTCTTACATATTAGGTGAGAATCTTTGTGCATTCCTTGTTATAGAAATTTCCACTGCTAACTATGTCAAATATGCTAACAGAGTTTTTGAGAAGAGGTTAAGCAGTGGAGCACTTAGTGTGGGGTAGGACCCAGGTTTCATCCTCTTCACTGTCAAAGCAGGCAGGTAGGCAGGCAAACAAGCAAGCAAGCAGGCAGGCAGGGAAGCAAGCAAACAAACACATCAAGAAGTTCCAGTAAATCAAGAAATCTTAAGAACAAAAGTACTTGTGCTGAAAAATACCAGTGAACCAGAATTTCATGGAAGAGGGGCCAGAAAGATTATAAGAGCTAGAGGATCAGGATGTCTACTGAGAGTGTCAGCTATATATGAAAGGGAAGATTCACCCCTGAAATCTCAAAAACATGGTCACCTAAATAAGATCTGAGCAACAGTAACAACCTCTGTTAACATGCCAGTGTGGATGGAGGAAATCTCACAAGGCCCCATGCCTGGATAAAGAGGCAATGAATGACTGCTGAAAGAGGAAGAGTCATTCTTCTTCAGGAATGAGCCCTCTGATAGGTGATCCAATTCCCAAGTGATCAATCCTAGCATATACCTATGACTAACACTAAATGTACTCAGCAGATTGTATCTACATATATATCTGTGTGTCTGCTTGGACACACACACACACACACACACACACACACACACACACACACACATATACACACAATGTATATGCATGTGTGTGTAACAATAATAAGAGATTATGAATTTGCTATGGAGGAGTCATGGGAGAAGTCAGGGTTAAAAGTGACAGGAGCATTGGAAATGATGTAAATATAGTAATCATATATGAAACCCTAAAAAATATAAATTAAATTATTAAATTTATTCAAAACCCACACAGTTTATTTATTACAAGCAACATTTTTGCATAGCTTTGTTCTAAGTTCCACAAAGGATTAGATATTTTAATTTTTTTGTTTTATATATATATGTGTGTGTGTTTGTGTATGTGTGCTTATGTATTTCCACCTTTTAGCTCTTGAAGCAGGTTTTAGTTTTTATGCATTCTATATTTTTGAACCAGAGGTCAATTTAGCTTTCCCTTTGTATATGAGTTCTCTTCCTCGGCTGAGCACTGGAGGCTCTCCATACATCACTGTCTCAAGGTTGGTGGAGTTCTAAGAGCTTCTGTCTTGAAGCTGGTAGGAGAGAAATCCCCTCTCTGCCTTTCCTGTTTGGAACATCTGTTTCTTGTTTCTGTGGCACTTGGTGAGATAGCCTAAGATGTCAGGAGGCAGAGAAGATAACAATAAAAGTGTCCTGAATGACACTGAGTTGTATTTATTGCTCAATGGTACATGGCTGGAGGAAGGACAAGTCTAGTCTGAAGTGGATATCACAGGGACTAAGTAGAGAAGACCAGGCTATGGGCTGCTTCCTAATGGGTTAAGTACTTTATTTATGCAAACCTGAGCTCCAGTCAATTGGCTCATAGGACAATAGTCAGCTAAATCCGAATGCATGGGTAAAAAAAAAAACCCAACCAACCAACCAACAAACAAAAAACCCAGATTCAGTACAACTTGTGATTTAAAAATATCTCTGAACTACTGGGGTTACAGCTCTGTTGGTGAAGTGCTTGCTATACAACCAAAGGGCATGAGTTTGATTTCCAGAACCAATGTAAAATAGTCAGGCATGAAAGGCTTACTGTGTAGTCAGCCTGGATTGATGGCCTAGTTCAAGTGGGAGACCTTGCCTTAAAAGTCAAGTACCTAAGGCATGTCAGCTAAGGTTGACTTCTGTGCTTTCATGTACACATGTCCGTGTACACACACACACACACACACACACACACACACACACACACACACACACACACTCATACCCTCATCCCTGATGAGCATGAATTAACTCAACTATCATGAATTGAAATACCCACAAACCATAGGCACTTTGCATTAAGTCAGTTTTGGATGTTTATCCAAAGCAGGTGTGAATTTATAACACTATAGGTAAGCCAGAAAATTTACTCTTCAGTAGAAAATTTAGTGGTGTAAATGGAAAATACTGTACATAAATGGAGAACCATGGAGCATCTTATTTCTCCCATTTTTACCCTGGTGTGGGCTGAGTTTTTTTTTCCCAGAAATTGCAAGCTCTTTGTTCTAGACCAGTGGTTTTCAGCCTGTGGGTCATGACCCTGTCAGTGGGTGGAATGTTCCATAGGGGTTGCATATCAGATATTTACATTGCAATTCATAGTAGTAGCAAAATTACAGTTATGCAGTAGCAACGAAGTAATTTTATGGTTGGGGTTTCTACAACACAAGGAACTGTATTTAAGGATTGGAGCATTATAAAGATTGAGAACCACTGCTCTAAACTTCGATATGTACAGATTATAGTTAACCTTGTAATGTCTGTACAGCAGGGACATTGTCTTTATGAGCTTAGTCCACCGCCTTGGTGGGACACTCTTATACTTCATCAACTGGTCTGTAGTTATTTTAATGCCTGTGGGCATGACTGCACCCACAGTAGTGAAAAAATGTAGCTTTCTCTTAATAGCCCTTACCTCATCTTTCTTGTCCCTTGGGAAGGATGGGAGATGGGCCATAAATAAATAAACACTAATTTTCTCTTGGCCTTTGCATATACAGTATGGATACAGTGCTGATTTCATGCCAAATGGACATTTTAGCTAATGAACATGAGTTTTTATTCAAAAAGAACTTGCCTTTTGGGAATAGTCGTGATAGAGGAAGTGGATCTGCTTTCATTCTTTACAAATCTACTTGCTGGAGGATGGTGTCACAGCTGCCATGCAGCTTAAATCCCTTTTGGCAAATGTGTTCCCACTTGCCTTTTGGATTTCAAGGCTCTGATGACAGTTGATCTCTTCTTGTGATCAGGATTAGCTTAACTTTTGGAAGTAGAAGTAAATTCATTTCAGTTAGCTGTGCAAGGTGTTTTATTTTTCTTTTAGATGTCTTTCTCATTTCTTCTTAAATGATATCTCTGTCTTCAGAGCTGGTTTTTTATATAGACATGCTGTAGATTTTGGCAGGATCTAGGCTGGCCCTTTCTGTAAGGGTAATGAGTTATAGTGACATCACAGAGCTATTGAGCATTTCTATTTCTGCTTCCCCTTTTCTCCCTTCCCTGTCTAAGCTTTATCTAGTAGTATAATAATCATATGTGCACTTTTAGAGTAAAGCTGGACTCTAAAACAATATGTTCTATACAAACTGTTTTCTGGAATTATATAGACCTCAATAGTTATTTTATATTAACCAAGTAGGTTTAATAAATAGCTAATTAATTCACAAGTCCTTAATACTTTGACTGTATAATGTATATATTTACATGTGGATGATCAACTTCACCTTTTAAGTTATATATAGGTATCCATACACAAGTGTGTATCTGAGGTGCAATTTTTCTGCAGATAATTTGTGCTGACAAGGTGATTCATGTTAGAAAATGTTTTCAATTAATTTCACAATTAAGGAATATGGGCTAGGATTGGGGGAATTGTTGTTCCACTTTCTACTTCTGCAAACACTTCGTCAGGCAACCTGGAGGACCAAGGAGCTTGCTCATAATGTTGTGCTCTGACCCCATATAACTTGAAATTCTGAGTGTTAAGTGGACAGTGGACAGAAAATTCTCAGCTCAGTGACTAGCCATTGTAAGGCTTCAGCAATACTCTTCATTACCATTGCTAACATTGTTATTATTTATTTAACATTTAAAAGGTTTTATTTTTAATAATGTATATTCTCACACAAAATTATGGCTTTATTGAAACATCTTCAAATATGACTATATTGTGCTTGACTATATTCACTTTTATTATTACCCTTTTTTCTTCCCCTCTTGTTGGTATCCTTCCTCTTCACTAACTTTCTCCTATTTCTAAATCATCTCTCTTTATATTTTATCACACACACACACACACACACACACACACACACACACACACCTAGATACCCCATCAGCAAGAAAATTTTTAGTATTTTCTTCAAAAGTCTGTCTTATTTTTTTTAACATGATGGTCTCTAGATACATCCATTTTGATGAAAATAGCATAGTTTGTTCTTTAAAAAACTGTGTGCTTGCACTTGTGCATCAGCATATGGAGGCCAAAGGTTGTGAAGGTCATTTACCTTCTTCACTTGTTCTCTGCCTTTAATAATCTCTTTGAGATTTATTTATTTATTTTTATTTTATGTATATCGGTGTTTTCTTTGCATATACTATTGGTGTACCATGTGCAGTTCCCACAGGGTCCAGAAGAGGGTGTAGCATACTTTGGAACTTTGTGTATATGTGTGTATTTGGGAAGAAGAAGGGCATCAGTAAAAGGGGGACAGGAAAGGGAAATGATTCTAAATATAGCCAAGCACACGATACTCATATTGGAATATGTCACAATAAAACCTATCATTTTATGAGTATTCACTCCTAAAACTATAATGGTTGTGACATTCCACGTGGGTGCTGGAAATGGAATCTGGACCAACTGTTATAGCAATGAGTGATTTTTATTTTATTTTATTTTTTTCAATGAATGATTTTTAACCATGATCCATCTCTCTACCCATCTTTTCCGATCCTTATTTTTTTCTGAGACAGAATCTCTCATTGAACCTGAAGCAAACTGATTCACTACAGTGGCTTTTGAGAAAGCCCCCAAAGAATCATACCTTGACTTCCCAGCATGGCTTTTTACATGGGTGCTGAGGGATCCAAACTTAGGCCCTTATGTTTGCAAAACAAGCATTCTGCCCCTTGCCACCCATGAGCCATCTCTTCAGACAAATTTTGCTTTTTGTTAATGGCTGAGTATAATGTTCTATTGTGAATATTTACCACACATTCTTTTTCCATTTACCTGTAGATGAACACCTAGGTTGATTCTCAGTCTTGGCTATTGAGTGAGCTCAATGATAAACAAGGATGTAAGAGGATATGTGTTGTAGAGCTAGGAGTCCTTTCGGTAAATAAGCATGAGTTGTCTATCTGGATCCTCTGGTGGTTCTAATATAGCTCTTTGAATTCCATTTTCAGAGAATTCTGGTTCCTTTAATAGAATAAATGCATCTAGAATTATTGAAATGGATTCCTCCCATTTTTCAGAGGAAACCAATGAAAACAAATGGAACTTTCCTCATCTCTTGGCTGACCCACCATTCCTATTTATGTCTATCACTAAGGTGATTGTAATTCCCTTCCATGGTCATGAGTAGAAAGACTAAAGGTGGACACTAAGATGATTCTACTTATTCATATAAACCTTCTTGCTCTTAGAATTGCAAGAAGCAATATCTTTAAGTCTTGTAGAAGAATATTCTGTCATTTCCAGTGGATACACTGTTATTAATTCAGGCTAACCTGGGAGAGGACAAAATGAAAATTTATAGATGGAATAGCAAAGAAAACTTTCCTATGAAGAGTGAGTTAATGAGGCCTGGTTACTACCCTCGTCTATGGTATGTAGCATCTTTCCAAGGACAGGACCTTGGACTCTTGAAAATGAAACTAGATGAATTTAATTACCTGGAAACATGAAGAGACTAAAATAAACATTGAAAACATTGATTGGTGATGTTTATATGTCCAATCTCATTGCCTCACCCACTCATCTGAAAATCTCCTATAAAGCACATGAGTACACACACACACACACACACACACACACACACACACACACAGACACAGACACAGAGAGAGAGAGAGAGAGGGGTGGGAGAGGGAGGGAGGGAAAGCCCAAAGACTATCTTCCTCTCTAGGAGGATGAGACAGTAGATAAGATAGATACATTTAAACCTTGGTGATTTGTTTAGGTGTCTGATTTGGCTAGTCTTGGTTGTCAAGTTGACATAACCTGGGAAGAAGGAAATTCATTGAGTAATTATTTCCTGCAGATTGGCCTATGGGCATGTCTGTTCATTAATAGCTAATTTATGTAGAAAGGCTCAGTTGACTGTAGGTAGTATCATTCCCAGTCAGGAGGTCCTGGCTATATGAGAAATGATGCTGAATATGAGTCTGATAGCAAGACAGGAAGCACCTTTCCTCCATGTTTCCTGATTCTGCTCTTGCTTGAGCTCTTGCCCCAATTCTCTCAATTGTGACCTGTAACTTGCAAGATGAAATCAATCAAACAAGCAAACCCTTTCTTCCCCAAGTTGGTTTGGTAATGCAACAGCAAGCAAATTCGGAGAGCTGCTTTGAATAGAAATTGCCTACATGTTTGTCCCCACAAGGTACCTGAAGACCAAGTTTCACAGGATGTGTGTGCATTTGCAAAGACTTGTGGATACCACACACACACACACACACACACACACACACACACACACACACACATTAAAAAAGAAAGAAAATTATGTTTTCAGTTTTGATGATTGGCTGGCCCATAATTTACATGACATTCAGGTTTAAAAACATTTACATTAGGATGTAACACTGAATCTGGCCCAGCAGGAGATAGAAGTTGTCTCAACCCTGTGGATTTATGGAGAGGAGAGGAGAGGAGAGATCCAGGATGGGATACTGATACTGAAATTTTTTAAATTGGTGTGATGACTGTTAAAACACCATGTGAATTCCTAATCAAAAGCCAATACTTATCTCTCACTGTGTGTGGCTTCATCATCAATACCTCTCCACATAATATTTAAGTATCTGAATATAAATTCAATTTAAACACATGGCACTGTGGAAGATCAATGATTTTATCAGCAAGAGAACTCTTGCGAACATCATATATGGAAAATAAATTATTACAGTCACCTTCCAAATTATGTGATCTTCTGTTGGTCCACTTCTTTCTCACAATGTCTTACTTTGTGCCACAGATGATATGCTGAAATGTTGGATTTTAAGGAGTGTGGGTTGAATGGTATATTAACATAAACAATTCAGGCACATGAGGTAGAATATCACATATACCCCATAAACAGCAAGTGGAAAAGTCCACTGTCTGACTTTAGCCATACTTCATATATCTTTGCCTAAGGATCCTGCTTCATATTTTCCTCTTTTTATTATCTTCTTATTTTAGAAAAGTGTAGCTGCCAGCAGCTACGCACACCGGGTTCTTGAAAGAGAGGTAGGATCCTGGGGGAAAATAAGGGAATCGGACTGTGAGAGAAATAATGAGTTCAAGTCGAGGTTCCTGATCAAGGTCCAATGTGTATTTTTGAATCTGAGAAATATATAGGCAGGGAAACACATCCCCCAGTAGTATCTTGTTCTGTCCTGAAGGCTGGTGAAGCAGCTCAGCAGGGCGTGACTCCTATAGGGAAGTTGCAGACTTGGCTGAACAATAGACCTCACCTAAGGGGGAAGACTCCACCCTAGGTGGGCTAGCTATTTGTGGCAAGGACAAGGTCTGGATCAGCCCACTTGAGGCTGGGGGAGGTCACAGAAAAGATGTTTAATAATGAGAGTTTTATATTGTGATGACATTTCTGTATATATTTTGTTTTTGTTTATATTATGTTTATGGGTGATTTAGCTGTGTACTTGTCAGTGTAGTGTGTACTTGCCTCCTGCCTGCTGAGTCAGGAAGATGGCATCAGATTCCATGGAAATGGTATTACAGACCATTATGAGTTGCCATGGCAGGTCCTCTGCAAGGATGCCAATTGGTCTTCATTGGTGAACCATTTTTCTAGCCTCAGATTTACTTATTTTTAATTATGTGCATGCGTGCGTGCATGCTTGTGTGCGTGCGTGCATGCGTGTATGCGTGTGCGTGTGCGTGTGT
>NC_045030.1:78916486-78921002 GCF_008632895.1 Mastomys coucha | reverse complement strand
TGTTAACGAAAAGTAATGTACTAGTAGAGATATAACAAGCCAGAAATATAAAATAGCCAGTTCCAGGAGCTCAGAGCCTCAGGGCTCTGGTTTCCGATACCTGCCCCTCCTGGCTGATTGGCAATGAGGGCGGAACTAGGAATGAAAGTCTACTGGTTTATGAGACTCTCCACCCTGTTGACGGTAGATGAAGATTACATTCCTAAAATGAATATGTTCCCCTCCCTAACTGAATACCTTGGGTTGGGACCCTCTGAAATTTTCCACTGTTTTTGTTATGTTTCCTTGGTAACCCTCTCCCCGCCCCCAGCTTGTGGGTTTCCCTTTTAAATACCCCACACTTCTTGTGTTCAGTGTCGAGCTCTGGCCAACATGGTCACGAGATCGACCCGGTACCAGTATCCCCAATAAACCTCATGTGATTGCAGCGAGTTCGGTCTCTCGAGAGTCATTGGGTGGTCGCGTCATCCCAAGACTTGAGTAAGGATCTCCCCAGTTCTGGGGGTCTTTCACTGGGATTAAAGGCGTGTGCCACCACCACCCAGCAAATCAGTGAGTTTTATTGGGGTTACAATATGGGTGAAAGGCTAGTTATAGGAGTAGAAATGATTCAAAAACAGCTGCATCAGCAAAGCCTACCCCAATGTGAGTGGCAGCTAATAAAAGCTGGTCCCCATGCACAACTTGCAAGCAGTTTGACAGGTTGGAAGTATCTCATTCAAGGAGGTTTGTTGTTTGATTCCCTGTCTGGGGCAAGAAGACGTTTGTTCATGTTTCCCCAAGAACAGTGGCACATCTCCTTCTCGGTCTTTCTCCTTTCTCCATCCTCTTCATGTTCTTCCTTCTTTTTCCTTCTTTCTCTTTGTTCTTCCTTTCCCCTTTTCCTCAGTTTCTTCTTTCTTCCCTTTCTCCTTCCTCTTCTCCCCATTCCCATTGCTCTTCTCCCTCCCCTCCTTTTTCTTTTCCTTCCTCTTCTCCCTCCCTCTTATTATTTTATCCCTATCTTTTTCCTCCTCTTCCCTCCTCATCATTTTGTTCTCCTTCCTATTCCTGTTTTTCTCATACTCTCCTCGTTTATCCTTTCTTTCTCTATTTCTTTAAAGAGTGACTGAGACACACTTTACTTCAGCTTATTATAGCAGTATTTGTTCTGAACTGACAATCTCCTCCTAGCTTTTCTATACCTTCCTTTAAAATTGGAGCTCATTATGGCACTCTCTCTTCAATCGCAGTGGGGGCGTTACCCTTTCATTTTATGGAGATCAAGATCATAGTCAGTGCAAAGGCCTCTTTAAAGGCCATCATGCTGGGATTTCCTTAATGTCTGAGCATCTGTCATATTGTCTGACAGATTTTCCTTTGCCTGCAATTTTGCAGTAGCTCTAGAGACTTAGCTAGGGAGTGGCAGCAAACTGCTCCAGGCCTGGGCAGACAGAAATAATAGCAATGTATCTCTTTTCACACCCATTCTGCATGACAGGACTAGAGTGGAGAGCAAGAAAGACATAATTTGTTCACTGAAGGAGAAGATGCATTTTCTATGGCAAATTTCAAGGTGTTGCATAAGGCACTACAACAGAGACAAGTGGGTTAGATAGATACCTTGCTCATACATAGCTTCCTTTGAATGTTAGGATTCTGTTCTTGAAAAAAAAATCAAAGATCTTTTGAAAAGGTCATATGAAGATGCTGACTGGGAGCCTAAAATACATCACAAATGTTGTGTTGGTATTGCAAACATCCTCTGCAAATTTAGTACTAAAGGTTACAAGGCCTTCTGGGAAAATGTTAAGCAGGAAAACTCATGGCACACTTCCTTCCAAGATGCAGGTGCTCCCTCTGGTATGAAGGTGGATTATAGTGCTCCCCGCCTCAGATCTTTCTTTCCTCCTCCCTTCCTCTTGCTCTTCATTTTTCTTGTTCCTATATCTCTATACTCCACTTCCTTCCTATTCCTCTCATCCCCTTCTCTACTGTCTCTTCTTGTATGTGCAAATGAAAAGTAATCTGTTCTTTTTGGTAAGAAAGCCATTTATTTAGTCTCACCCCACTGTTTAATTTTATAACTCCTTCATTTATTTCTCTTCCCTTTCCTTCCTTCTTTCCTCCATATTTCCATTTGGATGGAATAACTGATAGTCTTTCAGGATTCCTTTTTCCATGTAAAAGCATTGGGAAGACCTTCACAGACTCCACCAAGGTTTTCTCACCTCCAACAGTATCATCCTTCTTTGGATTTTTTCCCATCCAGGTGGCACTGCCCAAAGTGATCTAAAGTGCACATCTTGTGTCTGCCAAGGAAATGAAAGGCCTTCAGCCACACTTCTTTGCTTTTCATTTGGCTACTGGGTTAAAGAAAAAATGGGTATAGACATATGTCCAGTTATGTCTGAGCATGTCTCAGATACTTATTCTCTGCATGTTGACAATTTGTGAGTTTCTGCATTAACAATGTCCACTGCACACAGAAATGTCTGTGATAAACTCTGAGAAGTGCATCATAGGCATTTTTTGCAACCTACTTGTCTTAGTCAGGGTTTCTATTCCTACACAAAATATCATGACCAAGAAGCAAGTTGAGGAGGAAAGGGTTTATTCAGCTTACACTTCCACATTGCTGTTGATCACCAGAGGAAGTCAAGACTGGAACTCAGGCAGGTCAGGAAGCAGGAGCTGATGCAAAGGCAATGGAGAGATATTCCTTACTGGCTTGCTTCTCCTGGCTTGCTCAGCCTACTCTCTTATAGAACCCAAGACTTCCAGTCCAGGGATGGCACCACCCATAAGGGGCCCTACCCACTTGATCACTAATTGAGAAAATGCTCCACAGATGGAACTCATGGAGGCACTTCCCCAACTGAAGCTCTCTTCTCTGTGATAACTCCAGCCTGTGTCAAGTTGGCACACAAAACCAGCCAGTACACTACTTTTAATTAGGGTTCAACCTCTCTTCTAGCCCCCTAGTGAGAAGAGGTAGTTGAAGAGAATTGTTATTAGGATACAAGGGTTGTGGACCTATTTAGCAATAGTTCTTTGGGGGCAAGCTTGATCTTCTTTGGCAGCAGTTCAATCCATTAACAAACACCAAATATGATTCAGCAGCTACAGACCAGTCCTCTAGGCAGGCAGACACTAGGCACGAACCAGCAGTTACAGTCCAGTCGTTTCAGCAAGTAGATACCAGGCAGCTATAGGTCAATCCTGAAGAAGCCACCTTGGCTCACCAACCAGCCTGAGCTAAAGCCTCAGAAGTGGTAAGCTGCTGCAGGAATCTCATGAGCAGTTCTTGGGCAAGTTTCTCTCAATGGCAGTGTTACCACAAGTTGAGCTCAGCAAAGATATGTAAGGCAAACCAATAAATGCATGTCTTTAGCAAAGAGTAGCAAGGTGGAGCAAACCAAACAAATGCTCAGTGCTCCTCTCCTACTTTCTGTGGGGTCATATTTATACTCCTTTATCAAATGTCCTTTTTCGTATCTGCTATGTCAATACCTTTGTGCACAGTGGCACAGTACAGGCCAGAGGAAAATCTTAAATATCATTTGTTATCCACCTGTCCCCCCAACCCCTTTTTTGAGACAATGCCTCTCATTTGCCTAGAGCTCACCAACCAGGCTAGAATGGCTGGTCAGGGAACCCTAGGGATTCTTCTATCTCTGTCCTTCCAATGTTGAGATTAGAACTGTGTACCATCAGGCCCAGCTTTTTTATGTGGATTTTGGAGGTTGAACTCAAGTCATTCTTTTAAATGTAGATTCCTGATTTTTATATTATTTATTGTGATTTTGGGGATCAAACCTAAAATTCCATGCACACTATGCAAGCACTCTTCCAGTGATCTACATATCTAGCCCTCTTTATGAATTAAAAAATAAATGAAACAAAGTCTCTTTAAAATTGCCCCAGCTAGCATTAAACTCACTCTGTTGGCCAGGCTGGCCTTGAACTTTCACGTCTGCATCATCCTCCCAGGTGTCTGGGATTATATTCCTGTGTCACCAGACTTGGCTAAAATATGGATTATTGATTATCTAGATCTAAATTTGAAACTTTGTGTAGAAGGGCAGTTTAGCAGTGAAAACAGGATTTGGTTAACAGAAATACTGCTTCAGATGAATGGATGAATTAGAGAGATTTACTAGATGAATTGATAAAGGATGGAAGACAGCAGGAATTCAAGTGAGACACTTTTAACACTTAGGTTTTCCTTTTTTCCTGGATCTATTGAGTTTCACACATGAATGTTCATGATAGAGTTAACAGCCCTGAATATCCATGAGACATCTGAAATTGATGCATGTGCCTGAGAAATGTAAGTAGGAGTGAAAAGACAGATAATTTCTTGCATGTTGAGCAAGATGCATGAATGTTACTTTAGTTGGGTATCAAAGAGTGAGTCAGGATGTTCTGCATCAGAGAGAAGAAATTATAATCAAGGAAGACACCTAACTTTTTTTTAATTTTCTTTATTTACATGTAAATTTCTCCATTCCCAGTTTCCCCTCCAAAAAACAAA
>NC_045030.1:78913355-78914932 GCF_008632895.1 Mastomys coucha | reverse complement strand
ATGGATCGATTTGCATTTTTCTACATGTTAACCGCCAGTTGAGCCAGCACCATCTGTTGAAAATGCTGGAAGACACCTAACTTTGCAGATAGTGACATTGCTTATTAGGAAAATAAAAGGAAAACTTTTAGTTAAAATGTAGATACTAGTTTTTTTTAAAGATCAGTTCAACAGAAGATAGATTAAAATCAGGAGAGCCCAAACCCTGTTCTTCATTGTCTTAGATATGTGTGTGCATGTGTGTTTGTGTGTATATGCATGATATATATGCACATTTGTGGGGGTATGTATACCTGTGAATATGTATGGAGGCCAGAGGAAGACACTGTTTATTCTATTACTCTCTGCTTTACTCCTTGATAGTCTCTTAGTGAGCCTGGGCCTACACTTGTGGTCAAAAAGTTCTAGATATCTTCTTTGTCTCTTCTCTTCAAAGTACTGGGGTTATACTGTTATGTGGCCATTCCTTGCTTTATGTGTGTGCTTGAGGCTTGACATGTTCTCATTTTGTACAACAAGAGCTCTTACCCATGCAGCCATCCTTCTAATACTATTTGTCCTTTGAAAGAAATGAATAATTTTTGGTGTGATCTATAGACCAATTTTATACAGGTACCTGAGTTGACAACTTAGTGATCTGGAAGTCTAAATAGCATCACTATTCTATCTATGCCTCTGTCTGCAAGTCTCCAGTGCTGAGGATGGAACTCAGGAAATGTACATTTTAGACAAGCACTCAGAGACACATTTCTATCTCCATTCCTCCTTTTAAATATACAATCTTTTCTCTGACACCAAACTCTATTGGTCTTCTTTGTGGATCCTATACCTAGCATATTTGAGAAATCAGGTAACAAGCAAGAGCAGCCAATGGACTGAGTGCCTTTTAGAGGACACAATTCTGCACGTTCAAAGAACACTCTGGGGTACAAACTATAGGGAAGAGAGGTGTGGTTCAGATAATCTTAATCAAGAATCATAAAATTAGAGCTATTGAATTTGAAGCCCAGATCTACCATATACAGTTCTTGGAAGATGCTCATTATAGCTGGTCCTGTATAATGCACCTCTGAGCCTTCTTTTGAAACTACTTTTTGGCATGTTCTATATAATTTTTTGTAGTGTAAGACTAGGGATTATATATTTAATTACTTCATTAAAAGTGGTAAGAATTCAATAGCTAAGTTTTATCTTTCAACTCACTTTAGTGCTCTGAAATAAACACTTACATTCATGGGATAGTGACTAATAAATTATTTAGTAGTGGGTTTGTTTGTTTGTTTGGTTTGGTTTTCATTATCAGATAATAAGGATTTTTTAATTGAAAAATTTTTTTTTCTTTGTTTTTTTGTTTTTTTTTAATTGAAATTTTTTATACAGTGTATATTTTGACTATGTTTTTCCCTTCTCTGAATTCCTTTCAGATCCTCCCCACCTCCCTCCCAATTAAACTTTTTTCTCTTTCTATTTGAAACAAAACAAACCACTCCAAATCCCAAGGTGGGGGGGACAAAACAGAAGTACAGCCCCCCTCCCACAGCATACACACAAAAAAAAATGAAAATAAACCAACAAAA
>NC_045030.1:78911246-78911630 GCF_008632895.1 Mastomys coucha | reverse complement strand
AGACTGAAGGAAGGACAATCCAGAGACTGCTCCACCTGGGAATCCTTCCCATATTCAATCATCAATTCTAGACACTATTGTGGATGCTGGCAAGTGCTGGCTGACATGAGCCAGATATAGCTGTCTCCTGAAAGTATCTCACAATACCCAACTAATACAGAAGTAAAGGCTCATAGCCACCTATTGGACTGAGCACAGGGTCTGCAATGAAGGAGCTAGAGAAAGGACCCAAGGAGCTGAAGGGTTTGCAGCCCCTTAGGATGAACAACAATATGAACTAACTAGTACCCTCAGAGCTCCCAGGGACAAAACTACCAACCAAAGAGTACACATGGTGGGGGTCATGGCTCTATCTGCATATATATAGCCTAGGATGGCCTAGTT
>NC_045030.1:78899440-78911209 GCF_008632895.1 Mastomys coucha | reverse complement strand
TTCAGAGGGGAAACTTGGAAAGGAGATATCATATGACATGTAAATAAAGAAAATATCTAATAAAAAAAGGGAAAAAATGATGGCCACACCACGTGACAAGATTGTCACAAATCATAGATACAGAAACTAGATAACAAGTTCAGCTTTATTCATTCTCTTTGAATATTTTATTCACAGTCTGTTAAAATTCTAGGAAGAAGAATATGCTATCTGTTGATATTGACTAGTTTGATTAAAATCAATAGGTCTCTGTGTTAGTTAGGTTCTTTCTATTGCAATGGCAATGTCTGAGAATATCAACTTAAAGAATAAAATGTTTATTCTAGCTCATGGTTTCAGTTCATGGTCACTTGGCTTCATTCATTTTGGTTCATGGTCAAGCAGCATACCATGGCAGGCAGAAGCATGTTGTAAACAAAGGTACTCATCTTCTGGTATCCAGGAAGCAAAAAGAAGTAATAAGGGCCTGGAATATGATATGGTGCAAAGGCCATAGTCACAAAGACCTATCCTATTTAACTAGGCCATATCTCCTAACTTTCTATTATTATTTGATAGTTCTCTAATTTATGATACCATCAATGGGTAAATCCATCAATGCCATCAGTCTTCATGAATCAATCACCTCCCATAGTCCTCACCTCTAAAGACTGCTGTGTTGAAGCAGAATCCTACAGCACATGAACCTCTGGGGTGTACTGCAAGTCCAAACAATGACATATTCCAACTTTGCTTCAAGGTTGTGAAGAATAAGTATGCATTTCTGGTCTTCCAATAGAACTCAACTCTTCTATGCTACTTTTTTTTTTTTAAATTCATGGATAGAAAGAGCTCTTTTTGAGGAAAGCAAATGGATTTTTCATTCCCAATGAATCTTTAATTATGGCATAGTTGTTATTACAGCTGCATGGATGTCCCTAAGGAGTTTATATCCTCATTCAACATTTATCAGCCCAGAATTAAACAGTACCAATTTAGGGCTCTGAAAGTTTGTAAGAGTTAGGGACCTCTGGAGTTGTGGTATGTTTGAAGGTAAGCTCATAGGAAATGGAAGGGAGATGGATAGGTTAGTAGATGGAGCAAGCACTGAGCTGGAAGAACAGATTCTCTCAATTACTTCTGCTACTTATCAAATAAGTAAGACTTGACTGTAGCATAGGGCAGCCATGGTGGTAGGGTTGATGATAACATCTTTCATTCTCCTATGTGACAGTTTGCTACATTAAAGTGTGCAATCCAGGAAGGCAATTGAGAATCAGCTGGCTGGACAGAAGTAACAGGCTTATCACTGAAATACAGAGGTATCATCTCATTTGGCTCAAGAGAGAATGTTGTAAGAAGCAGGTCATGAGGCCAGTCTACCCTCAAGAGGAAGGAGGTACTTAGGGGTCAAACACCACAAGTTAGAGATGATATGGAGCCAGTTAGAATTCTAGGCATTTTGGTCTGAAGAACACTGGTTACTCATTTTCCTTTAGCTAGTTTTATAAGATTGTTAAGGTGCATTTTGTAACGTTTTCTCCCTTTATGAATGTATTTAAACACACTGCCTGTTTAGTATAAATGTCAATCATGATTCATAGTAATAGAACCTAATGATGGCTAGACGTCTATCTCTTGGTGCGTAATATAGGTTGGCTCCTGCAGCTTCACTATGATCCTCTGCTCTCTTATACTGTTTTCTTCATGATGAAAAGAGCCACACCCAGCCTGTGCTATTTGCCTATGATCCTGTGTCTAAAGTGTCTGGTCCCTTAACTGGTTGGAGGCACATAAGCTCTGATATTAGTGTTCACTCAGCTGAAAATGAATGTTGGAGAGGGAGTTTGCAAATGCAAGCTCAGGACTGGGGAAAATGGGAAGCTTAAGTAGAGGTTGAAAGAATTGAATTTTGAGAGAAAAAACATTTCTAATAAATAGCCAATTTTACCTGGCTACCTTTCCAAAAGATACCCCAAGATTTTGTTTCAAACCTCTTTTCTATCTTAATTCTGATGTTCTTGGCATTTGAATTTTCCTCCTGTCAGTACGGAACTACATCTAAAATGTAGTTCCAGGCCTGCCAACAAGATGTTCTGGAACCACTGTCTTTGGTAAACCACTCCCTTGAGTCCTGAATATGGCCATTCATGTTTGTATTGCTGCTCTGGCTTGCTCATCTCTATGTCTGCCAGCAGCCCAATGGTATTTCTGCATCCCCTGACTTTAGTGAAGCTGACTTATAACCCAGGCAAGCAATGCTCTATGTAACCCATCATGCATCTCCAACCTGGAGATGGAAAAGAAGTTTGTGTAACTATGCCAGAAAATAGCTAGAACCAAAATGTCAATGGAAGCAACCTTAATAATCATCTCAAGGACATAAACAGAAAGAGCAGAGGGCTGAGGAAATGGTTCAGGTGATTAACTGCAGAAGCACAATAGCCTGAGTTCAAACTCTCACACACACATGGAAATCCAGGTGTGCACTTGTGATTCTAGGGCTGGGAAGATAGCAGGAGCCCTGTGGCTTGCTGGGAAGCCAGGCTTGCTTAATTGATAAGCTTTAGGTCCCATTGAGATACTTTGTCTCATTAAGCAAAGTGCATAGCTCCTGAAGAATAATATCCAAGGTTGATACCTCTACCTATACATGTATGTACTCTTATGTTCATGTGTGTGCATGGAATCCCCCCAACATATGGAAAAAGAAAATGTTTAAAATGCAGGTCTTGGACTATTAGTATCAAAAGAACTGACATGAAGATGAAAATAATTTCCCAGGCCATCTGTTTGTTTAGACAGATTTCTGACTTGTCTCTGAATTTTTCCGATCTAATTTCCCAGATGCAAATAAGTCATGCCTTTCTGTGCCAGCATGATAAGCACTTGGTACCAGTTTTGTCTGGGACTAGCTAGCAACATAGCTCCTCCATGGAAACTGTCAAGTTGACCCATCATCTTTTGATGGGCCACCCTTTAATGGGAGTTGCTGTAAGTGTGCACCTTAGGTGGAGGGCATCTGCCTCATAGCAATGGAACAAAAAAAAAAAAAAAAAAAAAAAAAAAAAAAAAAAAAAAAAAAAAAGAGAAGGAAAATCCAGATGCCAGTCTTGGGTATTGTTCCTCAGGAGCCATGCATGTTGGTTTGCTGAGACAAGGTCTCTCGGTGACCTGGAATTAGGTACATAGGTCAGCCCCAGAATTTATCCTGTCTTCATTTATCTAGAGTTGGAACTGTAAGCTCATGCTATTATGACTATCTGTTTTTATGTAGGCCTAGGGATTGAACTCAGTTATTTGTGTTTGTATAGAACTTGAGCAACAAACATTTTACCCTCTGACCCCACTATTCATATCAGAAAGGTATTTTCTTTGTTTTATTAATTACTATTATAGAATATAGGCATCACTAACTGTTTTTCAACTCTAACACAGAGTATACATTTTCTTTTTCATACTCTTTTCCTTTCTAGCACCCATTTTTTGGCTAATGGTAGAATCTTTTGCTGTTGTCTTGTGTGCTTTTCTTTTCTTTTTGTGTATATGTGACGCTTGTACGTGTTGTGGGAGTTCATATGCATATATGCTTGTAGCACACATGAATATGTGCATATCTATGGGTGGAGGTCAGAATTCAGTGTCAGCTTTCTTTCTTGATTGCTCTCTATCTTGCTGTTTTTGCATGTTTATCTATGTGGTGTTTATATATGCATCTTTTCATGTGCTGGGGCACATATGTATATATGCAAGTTGTATGTACATGTCACTTGTCCATGTGAAGTCAGTGTTTGACTATCAAGACTTTCTCAATCACTCTCTATTTTAAGTTTTGAGAGATAGTCTCTCACTGAACCTGAAACTCATTGGTTTTGATATTCTGGCCTCCCAGTAAATCCCAGAGATCTTCCTATCTGTCTCATAAGTGCCGGAGTTGCACATTTATGTTCCTGTGCCCTGCTTTATATAGATGTTGGAGATCTGAACTCAGATCCCTCATGCTTGCATTATAGGTACTTTAGTGACTGAGCAATCTCCTCAGTTCTCTCCTCCTGTGTACTTTTCTGTATGGTTATATGTATATCTTTCTCCATTGCTGGATAAAAGTACTTGGTACTTGATTCAGACCCTAGAGTTGAGTGACAAAATGGCAACGGGTGCACATCTTCCTCAGTCTTCCAGGAGAATCTTCCTCACCGGTTTGCTGATTCTCCTCTTTCTTTATATTAAGTCAGGAATGGCAAACACCTTTAGTGAACATGTTTTCCAGTATCCATTTCAATATTTGAAATGTCGTAAAGGCAGTCTTGTGTAAGGCTAAAAAGCTAGCTGTTACTCTTGCACAGATATGTGATGCTGTTTGACATGGCACTATCGTTTTTGTGATTTACCTGCTAAGTGGTATAATTTGCTACCAGGAAAATATTTCAGTATATTTCATAAGTTTATACTGAACAAAATCATAGTCGTTGAAGAACCTGACAACATTTAAGTAAACTTCCTGATGACTGGAGTCTGGTACCCTAAGCCATGATTTTCAAGTTTATTACTTATAGCATATCTGAACATTGAAGATTCTAGAAAAAAATAAAGGGAGAAAACAAAAGCAATGTGAGTATTTAAGTAGCTCTCCCCTCAAACCATTAAAGTCTTTGCTCCCGTTTTTCTTTTCATGAAGCACCAGCAAAGTCATTTTCATCTCTCCTCCTCTGGAAAGCCAGCCCATCATCAGATTTCCTCTCCATTTTTTAATCATAGTGAGGAAACTCAATCTGCTGAGTGTGTTTCCTACAGATAAATGACAGGCAGATAGAAATGGATGACCTTTACCTAGAGATATCAGAGGCTTGTGCCAAGAATCTGCAATTAGCAGGGATTGCAGATGTCTTAGACACTTTGGTGGGTCACAACAAAAGGCAATTTGGAAATAGAAATAGGCTAAGGAGAGACAACTATGTTGAAACTGGCTTTTGGAAAATAATGAGTGAAGGTAAAGAGACTCTGAGTAGTTATGTTATAGTTTTGGAATTCTCAGGGAAATAGGTAAGATACTACAACAACAACAACAACAACAACAGCCACACAAAAAATAAAACAAAACCCATAGCTTGATGTGTTCAGTGTATCAGAAAAGATCAGGTTTACAGCCACAATTTGTGAGATGCGTAGTGGTGTGTATGTGTGTGTGTGTGTGTGTGTGTGTGTGCGCAGACTTAATTCACTCAGAGACCTTAGCTGTCCTTCCTCATGGCATCCACTTTGCTTTTTGGAGTCAGGGTCTCTCAGTGGCCTGGGCTTTGTTGATTAGGTGAAACCGGCTGGCCAGTGAGTCACAGAGCTCTGCCTGTCTCCATTCCTTCAGTGTTTTGTTTACAAGTGCTGACCATGACACTTGGCTGTTTTTTTTTTTTTTTATATATGAGTCATGATCAAATTTAGGTCCTGATGCAAGCTCTTCCCTAATTGAGCTATTTCCTTTACCTATCAGAGTAAATTCTCAAGTTTGATGGTTTACTCATCTTCTGTGGGGTTTTAGGGTCATGTACATAGGATTTTAGGACCTAAAGAAATCTCAGAGTGATCCTGAAGGCAATCATTGTTTTAACTACATTTTTAAAATGAAGAAGAAGAGGCAAGGATATGGATCCATGGTAGAGTACTAGCCTAGCACACACAAGGTCTCAGGTTTAATTATTAGCCCTGCCAAAAACATAACAAAATGTTTATCATGAGCTGGCCACGTGGCTCTATGGGAAAAGGTACTTGTAAAGTCTGGTGATATGAGTTCAATTTTTGGGACCCACATGGTTGAAGGAGAAAACTAATTCTCACAAGTTGTCCTCTGACCATACACACTGTGGCATGTTTAAGTGCATACAATAATTAAATGTAGTAAAATGATAAAAATGAAGAATAAAAGTAAATATGTTACTCAGCTTACAGGACATTGTTCTCATTCTATTAAGTTGATACTTTTATGGGTCAAAGCAGCCCTGATATCAGTACTTGCATATGTATATGTTTAGTGGTTAAAGCAGGAGTCCTACATGATGTGGATGTGGCACAGTCCAGTCATTTTAGCTACTCAGAAAGGTGAGGCAAGGAGGATGGGAAATTCAAGTCCAGCCTGGATTACAGAGTGAGTTCAAGGATAGCCTGAGATTCATAGTGAGATCACGTCTTAGAATAAATTATGAGTACTTGTCTAACGTGTATGTCTAACTTTAACCCTGGTAATATGACGGTAGGGAAGAGAGGAATAACAAAAGGTAGTTAAGGGCCTGTTAGTGGTAGAGCACTCTCAGCATGCTCAAGGCCCTGAGTTCCATTTCCAGCATACTTGCCTCCCAAATGGTTAAGATTAAAGAAGTTTGCCTGGCATGGTGGTGCACACCGAAAAGACTGACACAGGAGGGTTGTGACTTTAAGCCTAGTTTGCAGTACATAGCAAGACAGTAACAGTCAGAAACAAAAGGAGGGTTGTAATACAGCTTTGTGGCAGAGTACTTGCCTAGTATGTGTGACACCTAGGGTTTAACTCCAGTATTGAAGGTTGAGGGAGAGCTAGATAGACAGGTAGGTAGATAGGTAGGTAGATAGGTTAATAGATAGATAGATAAATAGATATAGATAGATAGATAGATAGATAGATAGATAGATAGATAGATAGATAGATAGGAGCGAGGGATGAAGAATGAGGAGGGCATAGAGAAGCCACTATATGGAAAGAATACAATGATTTGAAAACAGTCTAAACATTTCTAGAAACGAGAAAACACAGGAATATAGTAACTGAGAAATCTATCAATAGAGGAAAGATATAATGCTTTATCACAATTTTCTTTTGTTCTTAAATATTTTGAACTTAGCATATAAGGTGTTAGATATAACTGACATTTTCAAACAAAATATGTGTTAATGATTCCCCTTACCCCTCTCCCATGCTTTGCCGTCCCTTATCTCCACTGTAATCTTCCCATTCTTCTTTCATGCCTCATGTGTTCTTTGGACTCTTTCCTGTCCTAATCAGCCCTTATTACCCACTCTTGGTTTCTTTTGGAGGTTTTAAGACTATATATATATATATATATATATATATATATATATATATATATATATATATATATTTAGAATTTGCCCACACCGGTTGTATGTATCCCTGTATACATTATAGGATAAGATCCACCTATGAGGGAGAGCAGGTGTTTTTGTCCAAGTTTGAATCACTTTGTTTTTGTCCCAGTTTGAATCACTTTGTTAGATATATTTTCCAGATCCATTAATTCACTTGAAAATTTCATGATTTCATTTTTCTTTATAACTGAATAAAATCTCATTGTGTATACTTAATATTTTTTTTCATTACCCAGTTAAATGTTAATGGGAATCCAGGCTGATTCAATTTTCTTGCTCAGACAACTTTCTGGAGTCAGTAAAAATAGTGCTGTTTTGAAAATGGGTGTATCACATTTCCTGGCGCTGAGGTTCAGGCAGTTGTCAGTAATCTGACATGGGTGCTGCAAACTGAACTTGGGTTTTCTGCAGAAGCAGTATGTGCTATTAACCACTGAGCCAGCTCTCTAGTACTCAAGGGAGCTTTAAAGTTACTCTGTATTGCCTATATACTTTGGTTTCCCTCTGCTATGTTGTAATTCCCATGTTGGACAAGCAAGTAGCTTAGAAAGCACAAAGAAGAGCTGTCTCTTCTTCCACTTGTCTTTTAAGCATGTTTTCTGGGTGTTCTTTCTTAGGACCTCTTCTTCCCAGAGCCTCACATTCATTGTGTAGAATGGTAAGCCACACCAAAGATTATGGAAACATTCCACTCCTCTTTGTGTGTCATTTAGAGTCTGGAGGGAGGGAATGCTCTTAAGTCCTCGGGATTGTGCAGACCTGTGGAACACAGATATGCTCAATTGTGTAGACGGCAGCCCCTGTTTTCAATTCTTTGAGATAATAGAAATATAAGACTCTGCCAAGGGAAGTGCATTGAACCCATTTCGTATATGTTTCAATTAGACTTTGTATTTACTTCACAAAATAAAAATTAAATATTGATCTTTCAGTGTGAGGTTCAAGGGAGTGTGTGTCCCACGTGTAGTAAAGGTTACACATAAATTAAGGGAGATGAAAGGTGAAATCCCTCACCAAAGCAAGATCAAAGCTTAAACAGCCATAGATAGGTTTGGTTGTTGGAAAAGAAATCCTGAACACTGAGGTGTACTCCCACAGAACATCTTCATTAGGATCAATAACTGTGCTCATCACTAGCAATCAAGTGGCATTTTATCTAAGCAGGAGCACTACTGTGTAAACTAAAACTTCCATGTTTTATACATTAGTTCTTCATATTTATCTCTAAGTTTCCCCTATCCTGATAAAATATAGAACAAGTTCCCAAAACTAGACCCTACACACTAGACATTTAAAAGGACCATATCATCTGTAGGCTTTTTACACTGTTTAACCCAGTGTTGGCACAATGAGCTGCAGAAGGTGTGGCATGCAATGAGTGTGTCTGGGGTTATTGCTGAGGCTGTATTTACAAGTATAAGCATACATTTCTGCTTGAAGGAAGCTCCTGGTGGTTTTCATCATCTGGATTCCCACCGGAAAGACTTCCTGGTAGAAGAACAATAGTGACAATCTCCTGAGGACTCTTGTCATTTCCAGTGATGTATCTGTCATTCCATGCAAGAAAGTGCTTGAGGAGAAACTGACAGTTGACTGTACAACTGGTTATGAGTCATGGAAAAATAAGTTACTCTAGGGCTTAAGGCTCAGTTAATAAAGTGCTTGCTATGCAAACACAAGAACCAGAGTTTGATTACAAACTTCCATGTAAGAAGCCAGAAATGGTGGCATGTTCTCATCGTACTGATGGGTGATAATGTGAGGGGCACATAGCATAACCAGCATGAGAGTCATTTTAAAGATTTGGTTTTGTTATGTTTAATTATGTGCATATATGTTTGTGTGTAGTATATATGGGTGCAGTGCCTGTGGAGTCCAGTTTAGAGTGTCAGATCCCCTGTAGTTGGAGTTACAGGTAGCTGTGAGCTCTCTGATATGGGTGCTCTGAACTGACCTCAGATCCTCTGCAAAAAAAAGTAAGTGCTCTTGACTACTAAGTCATCTCTTCAGCATGATGAGATATTCATGTGGTCATTGTTAAAAGAAGTTGTATGGTATGCATCTTCCAAAATCAAGAGAACTTTATCTCTTAGTCCTGTGGCCATGACACCTGTGTGCAGTAAGGATGCATTGGATGACTTTCCATGCAAACCACAATGCTTATAGTGCTTAGCACATTTGTGGCTTTTCTGATCTTTTTCTCATATTTCTGAGGATGTCAGGTTGAGACATTGGAGAAATGGTTCTTAAAGTCTGCAGACTCTGTGCCACCCCACTAGTGTTGAAACTAACTTGTGACAACTTACATAAATAAAAACAAACAAAAATACGGAGTTAAAGATGAATTTGATAAATATAGTAAAGAGTAAGGGAATGCCTCACCAATCTGAGAGATTTGTTTCCTTGCTTAGCAGAGGTATCTCTGCTTTTCCATAACCTACCTCCCTAATATCGCATCATCATACTTGAAAAGTGTGTTGATTTATGACTTTCTTTGCTACTATAAAAACGTCATGAAAATGCTTCCTTGTTGGAACAGGATACTGAAACAGCATAACATGAATCTGTGTTCCTGGGCTGTGATGACTCATATTTAGCTTTAGAATAAACCATTTCTTATTCCCCTTTAGATGAGAACTTTGTTTTTTCCTATGAACACATCCTATCCCTTTAAATAGTCTACTATCAGCAAATCAGGGCTATGCCTACACTGCAAGTCAGGAATTAGTCTGTTTATGCTGCTATTCAGCAGATTGTTTAGCAATACAAGGGAAGCCTTGGATAAATATCTCTCTGTGGTCCCCCACAGAGTGATTGAGCCCTTTAAACTTGTGCAATTCATGATATACTCACAAGAGTCCCTGGAAAGAATATATGAAGAGAGGAAAATTATGAAGTCAATCTTTGCAAACAAACTACATTTTCTAAAAGAAATTTTAAAAGGATGACCATAGATAGCATTATGGTTACTAGTAATAGTTTAACTTGTATGTACTAGAGAAAAAAAGTTTTCATTTTTAGCCATTCTCTATCAGAGCTTTATGTCAAGTTTCTTCTTTTGCATGAACAAAACAATGACTTTGTTTAGGAGTTCAGCTCTACCGACTTGGTGGGCAGAATTCAGATATGCTTTCTTTAGGTGACAAGAGGAAGTAAGGAAGAGCATGAATAAAATTGAATATATTATGCACCTGTATGAAAATGCATAATGAAATTCATTACTACATGTAATTAATATATGCTAATAGGCATTTAAAATATGCTTTCTTCTAACAGTAGAAAATGACAAAAATGACACATTCATGTATATGAAACAAGATTCCCTAGCACTGTTAGTGGCCAAAATTAAATCAAGCTGATTTAATAATACTCACAGATTCTCACTGATGTCACTCAATTCAAAACAAAAAATAAATATCAGACAGGATGGTCCAGGATTGATGTTTCAGTACTTTAGAATTTCCCTTTATGGCAACAGGACAGTGGCTGACATCCCATATGCAACATGTTCAGGTGTAAATATTACGAACTGGGCTTGGAGCAGTGATACTTTCTTCCAGATTTGTCTATTTTCAGTCAAGGGAGAATATTGATTTTTTTTCTAGAACTACATTTTGCTTTTATTGACAGACTCTAAGGTGTTGCCTCAACTCCCACTAGATGTAATTGCATCATTTACATATCTTCTTCCTTGATTTTTTAAGTGTCTGTGTTACATTCCCTCATCAGCTTAAAAAAAATCATCTTTGGTGGTGCAATAATAGTTCTGTATATCTCCAAATGGTAATTTGTGGAGCCTTTGGGTAAGTTACCCTGTATTGCAGGTGGGGTATTCTAAGGATGATTTTCAGAATTAGCATGCATTAATTGTACAAAGTAGCATATTTCATGATAACATTTTCTTAAGTGTACATTAAGTATATGTGTCTGGTTATCCTCTCATTTGTGTGTACATGTGTGTGGTGTATATGTGGAGCACACAGGCATGTGTGTGTGTAAGTAGGCCAGAGAAGAATGGTGGTGACCTACTCTATCACTTTTGCCTCATTCTTTTCAGACAGGGTCTTTCATTAAACTGGCAACCAGGAAGCCCCAAGTGATCCCTCCTGTTTCTGATTGGATTAATAGTCCATGTATAGCCACTACTGGCTTTTTATGTGGTTGCTGGGGATTTGAACCCTGGTCCTCATGCTTCCACAGCAAGTGCTTTTATCTAGTCACAAAGCCCTGTTCCCACAGCTGTTTCTTCCCCTATCCCCATGGTCATCTTCCTTCCCTCTTCAGACCCTCTTGTAATTTCATATATTTTTCTTTCTGTATTCCACAGATGAAAGAACTATATGGTACTTGTCTGTCTGAATCTGCCTTTTGCCCCACAACATGATATTCTCTAGTTCCAACTACTTTGCTGAAAACGATAGGATTTAGTTCTTTATGCTTAAATAAATCTCTTCTGTGGTATTCATTAAAACACTGTTGGTTACCTGGGCTGAGTCCATGTCTTGGCTATTACTATGAGCACTGCAGCTGTCAACATGGGTGTGCAGCTGGCTCTGTGGTGTGCTGACTTAAAGCCTTCAAGGTGCACACCTAGGAGTACTGCTTCATCATATGGAAGTTCTAACTTTAATTTCTCTCTTTCTTCCTTCCTTCCTT
>NC_045030.1:78890575-78899254 GCF_008632895.1 Mastomys coucha | reverse complement strand
TGTCCCCACCCCACCCCACCTCACACCCCACCTGACCTCTAAACTCCCTGGGGCCTCCAGTTTCTTGAGAATCTGGGACCTCCAGATTCTCCAAAGGTGAATCATCTCTAATGAACACAGACCTGGCAGTCCTCTGCTGTACGTGTGTTGGAGGCCTCATATCAGCTGGTGTATGCTGCCTGTTTGGTGGTCCAGTGTTGAGAGATCTCGTGAGTGCATTTGTGTATGAAATGCATGTGCATGTGGAGGCCAGAAGACAACCTCACATATGGTTTCTCATAAGCTGTGCACCTCTCTCTGTCTCTCTTCCTCTCCCTCTCTCTCTCCCTCCCTCCCTCTCTCTCTGATAAAGTGTCTTTTGAAGCTTAGTCTGGCTGACTCAAATTCATGGTCCAGTAGAAAGTGACCTTGAACTTCTGATTCTCCTGCCTCCATCTCATGAGTACTTGGATTACTAGCATGTGCCACTATGTCCAGTTTATATAATGCTGGGTGTGGAACAAGGCTTTATGCATGCTGGATAAGCACTCTACTAGCTGAACCATATCTTTAGCCCTTACCTTATTTGGAGGCAGGGTCTCTGACTGGCTAGGAACTTGCTGAATATCCTAGTCTGGCTGTCCAGAGAGCCAAAGAATTGATTGACTTGTTTCTGCCTCCACAGTACTTGGATTACAAGTAAACATAGTTGCTGTGAGCTCATGTGTGCAACAATCCTGTCATGTCTGAAAAACAGTGTTTTTCAGTAGTCTTTCCTGGATTCTTATTCTTATAATCTTTTTGCTTTCTCTTCTACAGTGATATCTGAGTGTTTCAGGGAGGACATGTTACCCATGTCCCATTTAGGGCTAAGCAGAAGAGTGTTGGCTTTTGCAAGTAAAACATATCCCTGAGGTGTTATCTATCTATCTATCTATCTATCTATCTATCTATCTATCTATCTATCCATCCACCCACTCACTCATTTATATATTATCTATTTATTCATCATCTGTTTATCCATCTAGTGTGTCTATACAGCTATCATCTATATACCTTTCATCTATCTATTAGTCAGGGTTTCGATTCCTGCACAAACATCATGACCATGAAGCAAGTTGGGGAGGAAAGGGTTTATTCAGCTTACACTTCCATCTTGCTGTAGATCACCAGAGGAAGTCAGGACTGGAACTCAAGCAGGTCAGGAAGCAGGAGCTGATGCAGAGGCCATGGAGGGATGTTCCTTACTGGCTTGCTTCTCCTAGCTTGCTCAGCCTGCTCTCTTACAGAATCCAAGACTTCCAGCCCAGGGATGGCACCACCCACAAGGGGCCCTACCCCCTTGATCACTAATTGAGAAAATGCCCCACAGCTGGATCTCATGGAGGCACTTCCCCAACTGAAACTCCCTTCTCTGTGATAACTCCAGCCTGTGTCAAGTTGACACACAAAACCAGCCAGTACACTATCTATCTATCTATCTATCTATCTATCTATCTATCTATCTATCTATCTATCTATCTATCTGCTACCTAATCATTTTTGTTTATCACCTCTCTCTCCCTTGTCTTCTCATTTATAGGCTCTATTTCCTTCCTTCCCTCTCTCTTATCTTCACATATTCTTCTCTCCTTTTATCTTCTCCCCTCTTCTCTTTTTCTCTTCCTCCTTACTGGAGTTTGGCGGGTGCTAGTTTAAACCTTTCACTTAAATACAACTTTTATTACTGTGAAATAAATTCCACTTTGAACACTTCAATATGTTGCCCTGCTTGAAATAGTGCCAATGTTTTCTTACTTTCTGCATCCACTGTATAGATCCTTAATAGCCTCCAGACAATGCTGTAATTCTTAACTGAACTTAGTGGAGTATGTTGTTATACACATTGGTTCCATCTATTCTCATCCTGTCTCTGGTACTTTCTGAGATATGAACTGAGTGAGCTGTTTTGCTTCACTCCACAAAGCCCAGCTGAGTGGAGATTGGAATGCCTCTATGCAAACACTTTTCAGGGGCAAAGCTATCTGTGGCACTGCTCCACTGCCACCTGCTTATCTAGCTGTCCTGGAGGAAGGCTTAACTCAGTCTTGGTTGTTTAATTGTTCTCCTTTGTAGCAGTGCTATCCACCAAAGCCATTATCTTGTGCATGCAAAGCAAGCAGTTCTGGCACATGCCCCAGCCTTCAGTGTTTAATTTAAAGGCTTTGTTTTAGGGACATCAGGATAGACTGAGGAGAGGGGCACCCACAGGTCAACACCAGACCAGTGCTAGTGCAATAGCTGTGCCGTGCATAAATAAAATGAAATTGTTTCTCAAACTTTGGCAAGTTTTCTTTCTTTCTGTGCATATTTGTGTGTTTGAGTGTGTGTGTGTGTGTATATACACACACACACACACTCATACACACACACACACACACACACACACACACACACACACACACATATATGGAGGACAGCAGCCAACATCAGGTATGGTTTCTCAGGCACTGTCCCCCTTGCTTTTTGAGGTAGAGCCTCTCATTCCTAATTCTGGAGGTCCTTGAGTAGGCAGTCTAGCTAGCTAGTAAGTCTAAGAGGCCCTCCTTTCTTCACCTAGGGATGTGCACACTGTGATTCTGAGTGTGCATTGACATGTCTGGCATTTTAAAATATTGGCACTGGGGATTGAACTCATGTCCTTGTACATGAAAGACAAGGACTTGATTAACTGAGTTGTCTTCTGACCTTACCAGGATTCCTGAATGAATGTAAGAAGCTGCTTATGCTATGGCAATGCTCTGTGTGAGGCTGCATTCAGCAGGGGCATTGTATGTGCCCATTGGTGCCTCTTGCTTCGTTTCTAGGAACTGCCAGCTGTTGTGGACAAGGTAATGGTAGTTGTTGATGATTTTTGGAAGTATATTCTAGACTGTGACCTCTCATACAACTTTATTATGTTCATATTTCATTATGGAGTGATTCAGTGGGAATCTGGGCTCTGGGACAACTGAGATATGACTTCCATTTGGGATTTTAATGAGCTTACATGGGATTTATGAGCCTGCACTAAAAAGTTCATCCATAAACCATGTGTAGTTGAACTTTGCAAGGGGCCACACAGAGCTGGCTGTATCCTTTGCCACACTGACATACATCCTCTATGGTGGTTTTCATTATACTGTTAGGAACTGTTAATAAAAGAGCAAAACCAGAGCTAAAGAGGCCCTGCAGACTATGAAAGACCCCACACTTGCAAGCAAATGACATGACTGTGGAGGTTGCAGGCTCACTTTGAGTCAAGTAAAATAATATGCAAAGCTTCTTTGAGGCTAGAATGAGATTGTGATTCCAAGGAGAAAGTTTATGCCTGTCTATCACATGGATCTACTCCACATCCTTCCATCCTGTCCATTGTATTACACTGTGGGTTAAATTGAGTCTATCTCTAATATGTATGCCAATGTCCCAACTCCACTTTATTGGAAGTAGTTTTTCCAGAGATAATCAAGTTCAATGAAGTAATTTGTGTGGGTCTTTATTCAATGTGAATCATGCTCTTATGAGAGAGAGAGAGAGAGAGAGAGAGAGAGAGAGAGAGAGAAAGAGAGAGACAGAGACAGAGACAGAGACAGAGAGACAAAGACAGAGACAGAGACAGAGATGCAGAGGGTGTATAGAGTCTCATAGAATACATGGAAGATTTTGAAGCTAGAGCTAGAACTTTTGCAAGTAGCCCTGTAGACTGACTAGCTCTAAGGTTTGAGGATTTAACTCAGTGATAAGAATACTGGCCTACAGCAAGTGCTGGTTGACAGGAGCCTGATATAGCTATCTCCTGAGAGGCTCTGCCAGTGCCTGACTAATACAGAAGTAGAGGCTCACAGCCATCAATTGGATTGAGCACAGTGTCCCAAGTGAAGGAGCTAGAGAAAGGACCCAAGGAGCTGAAGGGCTTTCAGCCTCATAGGAGAAACAACAATATGAACTAACTAGTATCCTCAGAGCTCCCAGGGACTAAACCACCAACCAAAGAGTACACATAGTGGGACTCATGGCTCCAGCTGCATATGTAGCAGAGGATGGTCTAGCTGGTCATCAATGGGAGGAGAGACCCTTTGTCCTGTGAAGGCTCTCTGCCCTAGTGTAGGGGAATACCAGGGCCAGGAAGTGGGAGAGGGTGGGTTGGTGAACAGGGAGATGGGGGAGGGAATAGGGTTTTTTTTTCAGAGGGGAAACTGGGAAAGGGAATATCATTTGAAATGTAAATAAAGAAAATGTCTAATACAAAATAATCTAAAAAAAAAAAAAAAAGGAACACTTGCCTACCATGGGCAGGGCTCTAGATTCCCATGCCCAGTTCTGAGAGAAAAGCCTGAAAGAAGACCAAAAGAAAAAAAAAAAGAAGGGAGCAATCTAGTCTCCAGAAGAGTGATATGAGAAACATCCAATGTATGGTACTGTTCTACAGCAGCCACTACAGACCAATACGTTGTGTATTAACCCATCTCTGTGAATAGTTGGTTTTCAGTATGAAATGTGTTACTGTTGAATAGAATGAAATGGGTTGCTATTGTAATGAGACACCATGATGAAAAACAAGTTGTGGAGGAAAGTGTTTATTTGGCTTATACTTCTACATCATTGTTCATTATTGAAGGGAGTCAGTACAGGAATTCAGACAAGGCAGGAACCTGGAAGCAGAAGCTGGTGCTGAGGCTGTGGAGTGGTGCTGATAACTGGCTTATTCCTCATGGCTTACACAGTCTGCTTTCTTATAGAACCCAAGACCACCAGCTCAGTGATGGTACCACCCATAATGGTTTGCTCCATTTCCCATTGATCACTATTAAGAAAATGCTTTACAGGATTGCCTATAACCAATCTTGTGGAGGCATTTTAAAATTATTCTTCCCTCTTCTCAGGTGACTTTAGTTTGTGTCAAGTTGACATAAAACTATCCAATATAGAGTGCCTATGCCATTTCCTCCCCTGAGTAGTGATATACATTTAGATAGCTAAATAGTGACTGTTGGATAGCAGATAGACAGATAAAGGCTAAGTGTATTGTTTCTGTATCTCTGCATAGCAAATTATACCCAAACATAGTAATACAAAACACAACCCACTTAGTTTAAAATGATTAACATTTGTTAAACATATATTTGTTATCTCTTCATCTCTGTAAGTCTGGGTCAGCTCATCTAGGTCTTCTGGCTCTGTGCCTTACATTCTGCAGTCACAGCATTCACTTGCAGAATCTCCAGGCCTAACTGAAGGAAGCTATCCTTCTCAGCTTGCCTATGTGACTGATGCCAGGATCATGTTCCTTTCCCTCTCTTCTGCCTTTTTGTTCTAAATCAGCAGCTAAGCCACCATTTCTTCAACGCCTTTCCAATTGTTTCTCTCTCTCTCTCTCTCTCTCTCTCTCTCTCTCTCTCTCTCTCTCTCTCTCTCTCTCTCTCTCTCTCTGTCTCTCTCTCCTTTTTTAAGATTTTCAAATTTCACCGTGACTCACAGTGTGCATTGTTATTGTTTCCCAGGGATTTCTTTGAACCCTCCTTGAATTTGTTAGATCATTGTCTTTCACATGTTCTGAACATAAAGCTCCTCTTTTCAGATATATTTCTTCGGCTAAATTCTTTTTCTCACTTCTTTGAGGACTATGAAAAATCCAGTTAGTCAATATAGTTGACCTTGTCTTTGTGTGTGTATGTATGTGTGTGCACGCATGTGTGTACATATGCACTCACATGTGTGCACGTGTGTGCATGCACATATGCATGTGTATGTGAGTGTGCACATTTGTACACTGGTGTGCACATGCACATGGTGGTCGGAGGTGTATGTTGAGTTGTTTTCAGTCTCCACCTTATTTTTTGAAAATGAGTTTCTCTCTCTAAACCTAGATCTCATGGATTTGGATAGATTGGTTGGCCAGTGAGTCCAAATTATCCCCCAATCTCTGCTTCCCCAGATCTGAGGTTATAGACATGTGTTCCTGTACCTAGATTTTTATATGGGTATTGAGGATCTGAACTTATGTCTTCCCACTACTTTGGCAAGAGCACTACATTACTGACTGAGCCTTTGTCCATTCCCTAGTCAACCTCTCTACCTTCTGCGGCCTTCCCTGTCCATGTGTCCATTACTCTATTTCTTTGATGCTGTGCTGCATTGCAAGCAACATAAGCCCTACTTTCATGTTAACTAATTTTCTTCAGCTGTATTGTAATCTGTCATTAAATAAACTCATCTTCTGCATTTAACTTTGCAATTATTTTATTTTCCACTTATTTCTGGTTAATTTCAACGCTAGTAGGTTAATTTTTATAGTACATTATTATATTTTATGAATTTTAACATAAGTTTGTTTTACATTCAGAGTCTGTTAATTTCAATATGTGAAAGTTTTGCAGGTCTGGTGTTTCTGTCTCTTACTGATTTCCTTGTATGCTTACTGATTTGCTTTTGCTGGTGAAATATGCTTTTTCTGGGAAAAGTATTTTGAGTCTCTAAGGCTTGAGGGGGTGTGCATTCCACAGAGAGGAACGAGCCTTGCTCTGCCAGACACCAGATGGTATTACTGCACAAAATGTGTATAGCCTTTCTGTAATAAGTATGGAAATTGAGAGTGACATTTGAAAAATTTTGTAGTAAATTAGCTTTGCCATAGCACCAATGTGCAATGTTTGTCCTTTTTTCATATAATTTTTTTTTAGGAATTCATTTTTATTGTGTTTTACCAAAGTTTGAGAGTTTCTTTGGATTGAAAATGAAACAGACAGCCCAGCTCCTCTGCACAGGTAATTTTAGATGCATTGCTTTTGAGCTAAATTGATAGTTTAACATATTTTAGGATTCCCAAATGCTTTGAATTTGGAGTATAAATACATTTGTGTAACACTTTATATTACAACTTCTCAATATATATTCTTTTATTATTTTTGCTTTCTTAAACTTTGTGTATGGTGTATGTCTGTGTATGTACATGTGTGTATATGGGTGTGTGTGTGTGAAACCATAAGAGGCTAATTAGGTCTCCTGCATGATCACTCTCCACCTTATTCCCTCGAGACAAGCTCTCTAACCGAACCTGAAGCTCACTCTTTTTCTGGATAGACTCACAGCCAGTAACCCTACATCCACCTCCTACAGTGTTTGTATTATAGATGACTTAAACTATTTTTAGGACTCTAACTTGGGCCCTTATGCTTATACAGAAGAAGCTCTCTTGCCTATTGAGCCAAGCCTCCAGCCCTTGTGCTGATTTCTAAATGCATCTGAAAGTATTGTAGTAGTTCCTTCATAGCATATGAGTTTGTTTTGCCTGAAACTTACTCTGAGAGTGTTCCTTGTTATTCCTTATAGCATCTAGATGGAAAAGTCTTTTATTAGATTTTTTTCTACCTTGGATGAACTCTTGGATCTGGTCACTTTCTTCCTGTACCCTGTCATGGGCCATCAACTAAATTTACCAAATTGACTAAATACCATTAGAGAAAAATATCTTTGCTGTCTGTTTTAGTCAGGGTTTCTATTCTGCACAAACATCATGACCAAGAAGCAAGTTGGGGAGGAAAAGGTTTATTCAGCTTATACTTTCCACATTGCTGTTTATCACCAAGGAAGTAAGGACAGGAGTTCACACAGGGCAGGAATTTGGAGGCAGGAGCTGATGCAGAAGCCATGGAGGAATGCTGCTTACTGGCTTGCTTCTCCTGGCTTGCTCAGCTCCCTTACTTATAGAACCCAAGACTACCAGCCCAGGGATGGTACCACCCACAAGGGGCTCTCTCCTCTTGATCACTAATTGAGAAAATGCCTTACAGCTGGATCCCATGGAGGCATTTTCTCAACTGAAACTCCTTTCTCTGTGATAACTCCACCTTGTGTCAAGTTGACACAAAACCAGCCAGTACAGTGTCCTTTCTTGATCATCAGCTTCTTTTTTTTTAATTTGACTAGATAAATTCACATTGTTTTTGAAGCCTTTGATCTTAAAATGTGCATATTTGTCTGTATTTTTTTAAATAAATGAAATAGAGATTGGTGAGGATAGTAAAGAACACATTCAGGCACACAGATAAGAACAGCAGAATGTGACTCCCCCAACTAGCCTTCTATGTTCTATATTTATGGTCTTCCTACTGCCCTGAACTTCTCCTTTCTGCTTTCTCCTAAAAGGGTAACAATCTGTGGGTGAACAAACCCTGGAGACAGGCTCTCCACTTTCGGGGAAGGGGCAGAGAGAGCTGTGGATCTGCAGTCCCTCCTACGTGAAGAGGGAGGTAGAAAGGATCCTGTGCCGGCTGCCTTGCTACTTCTGAGGCCTGTGCCTCCTTGCCATATTCAGTCATCAAATCTAGACACTATTGTGGATGCCAGCAGGTGCTGGATGACTGGAGCCTGTTATAGCTGTCTCCTGAGAGGCTCTGACAATGCCCAGCTAATACAGAGGTAGAGGCTCACAGCCACCCATTGGACTGAGCACAGGGTCCCCAATGAAGGAGCTAGAAAAAGGACTCAAGGAGCTGAAGGGTGTGCAGCCTCTTAGGATGAACAACAATATGAACTACCTAGTACCCTCAGAGCTCCCAGGGACTAAACAACCAACCAAAGAGTACACATGGTAGGACTCATGGCTACAGCTGCATATGTATAGCAGAGGATAGCCAAGTCGGTCATCAATGGGAGGAGAGGCCCTTGGCCCTGTGAAGG
>NC_045030.1:78887243-78890212 GCF_008632895.1 Mastomys coucha | reverse complement strand
TTTTCTTTATTTCTTTTTTTCTTTTCTTTTTTTCTTTTTGGACGGGAACCTGGGAAAGGAGATATTGTAAATAAAGAAAACATCTAATTAAAAAACCCCCAATCTGTGGGTGAATACTGTTCATCTTACCATGGAATCCAAAAGCAGAAAGATTACAAAATAATGTCAAAGTAGCAATGTACACAGCTCCATATATTTTTTCTTTAATTTTTTCATACCACATGTTTTCATCATGTTTTCTCCTCCCCCTAACTCCTCTCACATTCTTGATACCTCCCTATCTACCTAACTTCATGTTCTTTCTCTCTCTGAAATAACACAAAGAAACACTCACCCAAACAAAACTGACCAAAATAACCAATAAGAGAAAACATTGCCAAGTGAAACAAAAGGATGTCGCTGCAAAAGCCTCAATCATGGAGTTCACTTCCTGTTGGCCACCTATATCTGGGCATGGGGTGTAGCTATTATCCTCAGTTGCACACCATTGGAGAAGGCAGACTTTTCCTTTGTCAACATATAACGATTGTGGATACATTATTGGTTAGGAGTGGGACTATGTGACTACTTCCTCATCTCAGTGCTGGGATCCCATCTGGTTTGAACATGTGCAGGTCCTATACATGTTGATTCAGTTTCTATGAGTTTATATGTGCATCAGTCTTGCCATGTATGGAAGACAATGTTTTCTTGGAGTTATCTATTAACCATCGGCTCTTAAATCTTTTCTCTTCCTCTTCTGCTTAGATCCTTGAGCCTTGGAAGGAGGAGCTTGATAAAGGCACCCCATTTAGGATTGAGTGCTCCCAAGTCTCTCACTTTCTGCACATTGTCCAGTTGTGGGTTTCTGTGTAAATTCCCATCTATTGCAACAAAAAGTTTCCCTGATCAGAATAGAAGAAAAAAACATTGTATGTTTAGCGATATGTCATTATGAGCTATTTTATTGCTGTGTTTCCTTAGCAGAATAATAATTTCATATATGTACATATTTTAAGAAGTTTCTACTGTAGTAGGTTTCCATATAAACTTGTCAAATGACTGTTAACTTTAATGGTCCCTCATATTCCTTCATTTCAACTTTCTTTCCTCCCCCTCCCTGTTTGATTCTCATATTCTAGTTTCTTTTCTGTCTTTCCATAAGTCTATAATCTATTTACCCTATTTACCCTCCCTTGGCAGATCCTTCCTTCTAGTAATTTCTTTAGTGTATACCCACTGTCTTTAGTTCTACAGATTATAGCATGCCCATTGAAGGCTTCAGAGCTAATATACTCATATAAGGGAATACATAAAATATTTTTAATTTGTGTCTGGGTAAACTCACTCATGATGGCTTTTCTAGCACATCCATTACCTGTGAATTTCATGGTTTCATTTTTAACAGTTTCATAATGTTCCACTGTGTAAATGTACCACATTTTCAATATCTATGCATCACTTGATGACATCTAGGCTGTTTCAAATTCATGATAATTATGAATACCAGACCAATGAACGTGATTGTGCAAGTATCTAAGTGGTAGTATGTAGAGTCCTTTGAATATATACCCAAGAGTTGTATAGCTGGATATTGAGGTAGATGGATTCCCAGGTTCAGGAGGAGCCTCCACCCTGATTTCCATAGGGCCATACAAGTTTGCAGTCCCATCAGCAGTAAATGTTCCCCATTTACCACATCCATGCCAGCATGTGCAGTCATTTGTTTTATTGGTCTTGGCCCTCTGGCTGGGGTAAGATAATGTCTCAAAGTGGTTTTAATTTGCATTTTCCTCATGGCAAAGAGTGTTGAAATTTTCTTTGAAGGGTTTCTCAGCCATTTGCATTTCAATTTTTGAGAACTCTGTAGAGTTCTGTACTTCATTTGTAGTGGGGTATTTGCATATATTTTAAATGAAATATAAATATTTCTAAATCCCCAATTTTTAAAAGTTTCACAAATTTAGGGTGTACAATATAATATTTGGTTACACTTGGTCGAATCATTACTGTAGCCCATGAACTTGGCATGTCCATTAGAAAACTGAGTTACTTTTGCTCATGGTAAGGGCACCTGTTACCTACTGGTTTCTAGAGGGAAGAGAGGGAGGACATGGGATGTACATTAAAGGAGACAAAGTTGAGGAGGAGAGATGGCTTAGTGGGTAAGAAAACTCACTGTATGATCCTGAGAACCTGAGTTTCAGTGACTTGAATCAGTGTAAAACATTGACTGTGTCTATACATGCCTGTAGCCCCCAAACTGTGGCAGCTGTCCAAAGATTGGATGATTGCTGGAGCTTGCTGGCTGTCAGAATAGCTCTAGGCTTAGTAAAAGACATTGTCCCAGTGGAATGAACTGAAGATTGATACAGCAGGACACCTGATGTCCTCCTCTAACCTCTATAGGCATGAGGGTGCAGACACTCTTCCCGCATGTGCAAGGTATGTACCATACCTCCGTGCACAAATAATAAAAAGCTATTCATATACACAAAAAATAAATAGGGCAATTTGAGGGTAATATATTATTGTATATGAGACAGTTAGTTATTAGAATATTAATATCTTGGTAAGTATTAGAATGGTAAACATACACACTCTGAGCTAATCCTCTCACCTTTTGAAACCTTCCTATCACAGTAGGAAATAATGCTTCTAATACACACTGAGCATTGTGAATGCTAACATGAAGGTGCAAACAAAGTAAACACTTTTCAATATAGGTGTTGTTGCATAAATTCAAAGGTGTCAGTGATGTGGTATGGCATTCAAAACAACTATTTGAGTATGTCAGTAAAGGTACAGAAAGTTCTATGTGTGTTGTGGAAAGTGAAAGACAAAGTAGAAACAGGTCTATAATGTTCCGCTTTTATGAAGCAAGAAGACAATTCTGTGTGTTCATTGATGATCAAATATGTTATTAAAATATGGACAGGTACATTTTAGATTGTTCACATGAGTGATCTGGATGATTAGTCTATGGAAAA
>NC_045030.1:78881767-78887012 GCF_008632895.1 Mastomys coucha | reverse complement strand
AGAGAGAGAGATGGTGGTTAATCTTGGTTGTCAACTTGATATACATGTCAAGAAGAAACTGTAATTGAAGAATTTCCCCCACTCTATTGACATGTAGGCCTGTCTCTGAGACATTATTAGACTGCTAATCAATGTGGTAGGACCCAGCCCACAGTGGGTAGTATCATCCCTAAGTACCTCCATCTTGCCTATGTAAAAAAAGATAGCTGAATGTGAGCATGAGAGCAAACCAGTAAGTAGTATTCCTCCATGGATACATTCTACACAGACTCTTTACTTTGTTTTTCAGGGAACAATTCTTTCTTTGTTCACTTGTTTTCATTTCTTTGTTCAATTAATTTCAAGACAGCTCAAGGTTGTCTTGATTCCAAGAAAATGTATGAGGAAGTTGGAGACTGGAACTCTATAGTGTTACGTTGTGTAAGCCCAGCACTTGACAAAAGCATCTAGTACACAGTTGACACTTGCTGTATGAATCAGGGCTGAAAGGAGCCTGACAATCTACTATGAATTCTCAGATGTATTTGCTCACTATGGCTATAATTCTTAAAAGAGTTAAATTTGTGAAGAATTACTGTGTATTTTTAAAAAAGTATTTATTTATTAATTTACACTCCATATTTTATTCCCTTCCACCCCATCCACCCTCTGACTGTTCCACATCCCATACCTCCTCCCCACCCCCTGTCTCTACAATGATGCCCTCCACCCCCTACTCCACCTGACCTCTAAACTCCCTGGGGCCTCCTGTCTCTTGAGGGTTAGGCACATCATCTCTGAATGAACACAGACCCAGCAGTCCTCTACTGTATGTGTGTTGGGGGCCTCATATCAGCTGGTGTATGCTGTCTGCTTGGTGGTCTAGTGTTTGAGAGATCTCAGGGGTCCAGATTAATTGAGACTGCTGGTCCTCCTACAGGATTGCCCTTCTCCTCAGCTTTTTTCAGCCTTCCCTAATTCAACAACAGAGATCAGCTGCTTCTGTCCATTGGTTGGGTGCAAATATCTGCCTCTGACTCTTTCAACTGCCTGTTGGGTCTTTGTTGCCGTGTATTTGAAGTTTTCTCTGCTGTCATCTAATAAGGAGAAAAGATTGCGAGGATGAAAGAAGCTAGATAAAGTTACAGAGGAAGATTCCAGATGATCATCTCCACTAGTTCAGCTGGAATGCCATAGAATAGGAGGTGGTTTCTTTTATTTCTTCTCAAACCCAGAGCCAAGCATCTCAGTACTTTTTGCCAAGTTAAATAACTGCTTTCATGTCATTTTATCTTAAAGTCAATTTAATTCATATGCACACATATGCACACATAATTTTATATAATAACCAGATGTGAATAATAACCAGATGTGATCCCCTGGCATATCATATATCTCATGATATAGGGGCCATTTTTATGTGCATGTGTGTTTGTGTGTATGTTCATTTATGTGCTTGGGTACATGTATATCTGTGCTTATGTGTGAATGATGTGTGTGCATCTGCATCTGTACCTGTCTGTGCATTTTTTGTGTAGATATCTGCATATGTGCTGTGTATTCATATGTACAGGTACATATCTACCTTTGTTTATGTGTGCATTTGTACCTGTGTATGTGCATACATCTGTCTTTCATAGTTTACTTGTCTTTTGGTATCATAAAGACCATAATCAAGAACAATTTGAAGAGAAAATGGTTTATTTGGCTTATAGTTTACAGTCCATCATCAAGATAAGTCAAGGCAGGAACTGAAGTAGAGAACACAGAGGAATGCTGATAACTAGCCATTTCCCCTGATTTCCTCAGGAACATTCCTTTCAAAACCTTTTGTTATTTTTATTTCTTTTATGTGTGTACAAGCATTTTGCCTATATGTATGTCTGTGTACTATGTGTATACAAGTGTTCTTGGGGCCATAAAAGGGCATCAGATCCCCTGTGACTAGAACTGCAGATAGTTGGGAGGTATCATGTGTGTGCTAGGGATCAAAATTGGGACCTTCAAGAACAGCAACCTTTAAGTGCTGAGCCATTTTCTCAAGCCCTTCAGCTGCATTTTTGTGTGTGTGTGTGTGTGTGTGTGTGTGTGTGTGGTTTTTCGAGACATGGTTTCTCTGTATAGCCCTTGCTGTCTTGGAACTCACTCTGTAGACCAGGCTGGCCTTGAACTCAGAAATCTGCCTGCCTCTGCCTCCCAAGTGCTGGGATTAAAGGCGTGCCCCACCACTGCCCGGCTCAGCTCCATATCTTATACAGCTCAGCCTGAACAATATTCCATGCTAGCTCATTAAATTTTTAATAATGTATTTTTATTTATGTGTATTTCTGGTACCTAGGGAAGCCAGAGGAGGTTGTTGGATACCTGGAACTGTAGTTATTGGTGGCTGTGTGTCACCCAGTGTGGATTCTGGAAACCAAACCCAAGTTCTCTGCAAGAACATCAAGCACACTTAACTATGGAGCCGGAACTCCACCCCCTACCCATTTCATTATTTTTTTATGATAACAAGATAAATGTTGAGAGTTCTTTTCCCAGAGATATTAACTACAGAAATAACCACTAGCCTTTTGAACACATCTGCATCATGGAAGGTCACATTGTCTCTAATTAACTAACAATGACCTTTTCTTGTTATGCCCCACGAATGAGTCATTTGGATCTGTCAGCCTCTCTTTGGAGGGCCAAATGTTTCATAATGTGCAGTATGGGTTTTCTCCTGAAAGACAAATTGAAAAACAGTCCATTTGGTGATAAACAAACCAAACAAACCACGTTTGCAGTAGAGAGGGAAAAATATTGAGTACTTAGTAATCTCCTTCCACAGCAGTGGAGTTCTTCCAGTTGGGGCTCAGGCTTCATTTTCCCCCAAGCTCCCATTCAGCTTCTATGACTATAAAGACAAAGCAGGAGATTACTGGGGCTTTTGAGGGGTTTCAAAACCTGAGGGAGAATATTATTCTTTTCCTGCAAATTTGGACATTGCTACACTTGTTTTGATCATCCAGACAGAAATAAATCTTGAAAAATTGTTTGTACAATTTTTGGAACACATTCTCCCCTAAAACACCAAGAACAAAATTCCCATTAAAAAATAACATCACAATGGGTTCTTCATGTCTCAAAAAAAGTACCTTAAGGCATAAGTAAGGCGTGTGTGTGTGTGTGTGTGTGTGTGTGTGTGTGTGTGTGTGATCCAGAGGATTAGAAGTACTTTAAGAAACTCACAGCTGGTGTTGGTGGCATAAGCCTACAATGCCCTGAATCAAAAGAATAAAGAAAAGAAAGGAAAGAAAAGAAGGGAAAAGAAAGAAACTAATATTTAAATATCTCAAGATTGTATTTACAACCTTAATAAGTGATTTTTAAATTTTAATTTAGTTATTTGTAACATATACATTTAAAATGTTTATTATTGATTGTGTATGTATACATGGGCATGGAATTGTGTGCATGTAGAGGTCAGAGGACCAAGAGCTGGTTTTCTCCTTCCACTGTGTGGGTCCAGGGGATGAAACTCAGGTCTTGAAGCTTGGTGGGAAGTACTCTTTCCCACCAAGCTGTCTTCCTAGCCACAGCTCACCAGATGATCTTTTTTCTTTTCTTTTTGAGTTTTGAGTTTCATTTCCATTTCTTTCTTCCAAACCCTCCTATATAACCTTCCTTTTTCTCCTTCAAATTCATAGCCTCAGTTTTCATTAATTATTAATGACTACAAATATGTGTATATGTACACATTTATGTATAAATTATGATAGCTAGTTCTCTTTTAAAGGACTTAGCGCAGATTTATTATTCTTGGAAGGTTGTAAGAACATAGTAATTTTATAGTCATCAGAGTATGTACCAAACAACCACAAAAATAAACAGAGAAAAAAATTGAAATTTAGCTAACTTGTATGTCTCCTGATCATTACTAGAGACCTAGTGATCATAATGCTGTTTCTTTGGTGATGGGTAATGGGTTAGGAGAGTTGGGACAAGGTATTGTGGAGGTCAGAACCAGAGGTCTCTTATCTGTGAGGATGCTGGTCATTTCATGTCTATAGGAAATAATTATGCTAAGTATTTTTGAAAATTAGAATTCAGCAAACAAGATGAGGTGTTGGTTCCATAGTTTGGTCACAAGAGACTATAATTATCTGAAGTTCCTCCCTTGCTGCCTTTGAAGAAGCAGTCTTATATTACTAAGATTTATATATGACAAAGGACTCAAGAGCCATCAAGGTGCCTGGGCCACAGATCTAAGAAGCGCTGAGGAACTGAATCCTACCCATCAAGTGTGTGAACAAATCCTCCCACACAGCATACTTTCTCAAAAGGCTTTCAAAAGTGACAACAGCCCTAGAAAGGGCTCTGGACCAGGAATAAAACAAAACTTGCTTGGACTCCTGACCTACAGAATATTTGACAGCATAGTTACTTTACATAACTAAGCCTCTTATCATTTATTACATGGCAATGAGTAACTAGTATAGCCCTTGCCATTTTTCTCCTCCTCCTCCTCTTGTGCTGCCTGTTGTGTTGTGAGTAATTTCTTTTTCAAGCTTCACTTTCCTTTATAGCATTTATCACTGCCTAACATTCTATATATTTGAGTTTAAATTGTTTATAGCCACTTTATCTCCAACCCAAAATAAAAACTATTAAAGTTTTTGTTTCTCTTTTTACCAATGAGCTCATGATTACATAATATATTACACTTGGTAATATGTTTACTGAATGAGTCATCATTTATTTAATAATAGGACAGTTATACCACACTCTTTCTAGCTAAAATCTTTTAGTGTAATATGAGCCTATTCTTGATGTGTGTATGCATGCTCATGTGTGTGCTTATGCCTATGAAGGTCAGAGAGGATGCTATTGGGTGTCATTCGAGGATATTATTGTGTGTCATTCTTCGGGAACCAGCCACCTCATTTTCTTTCTCTGGGATATTCTCACTGGGACCTGGAGTTCCTAGAGAAGGTCAGGCTTATAGGCCAGTAAGCTCCAGGATTTTACCTGTCCCTGTTTCTCTATCCCTAGTGTTACAAATGTATACTAACATGCTTGACTTTATTTACTTGGGTTCTGGGAATTGAACTCAGACCCTCTTTCTTACATGGCATGCACTTTCCCTATGGCAATATCTCTCCAGCCATATAAAAATGAAATTTTCTTTATTTTTATTTATTTTAAGTAATATGTTATATAAATTCATATGTATTGCCTGTTTCTAAAAAATGTATATATCAGGAAGATAGTTATTTTTTAAATGTAT
>NC_045030.1:78879463-78880758 GCF_008632895.1 Mastomys coucha | reverse complement strand
TTGGACTGTGAGATTGTGTATATTCAGACATTTTCTAGTTGGTAAATGGCCAATTCCATGAACAACATAGGTAGAGCTAAGAGGGAACAGAATTACTGGGACGTTGGACAACATAGGGACAGAATGCATGCTTTATTACATCCATCCTGTAATCATCCTTTTGGTGTGGTGCCATTTTACTCATTTAAAATATGCTTTGAGCACGTTTGCATTCTTTGCATTCATGAGTTAAATTTTTCTTTTTACTTTTACTTCCCTAACTGTACTTGATTTCATCATCTTTTCTGGACCAGATCTTCTGTCCATTCTGTAAATTAGGGATTGGCAGTAAAGAGACAACTTAGTGGGCCTTTTTTTTTTTCACAAATGTGTGTGACCATGCTGTAATAAAAAATAATTGACAAATATAGGCAGTAGACTGGATTTGGGCCATAGATCATGGTTAAAGATGCCTTCTTAACCTGGCTCCAATCCAGCACCACTCAATAGAAAGAATCTAATAATAGAGTCTTACAGCTTTTTTTTTATGATGATTGACCTGAGATATACATGAGAAAGTGTAAAATATAGACACTTCAATGTTCAAATTGTGCAGCTTCTAACAAATAATACTCGGTGTACATACATCAATAACAGCATGTCTACCATAGCATTCAAATTCCTTCCTGTTGAATGAGTTTGAGGCAATCAAAGGGAACAAGTTCAAAACTGACTGGACAGTCCTCCAAATAACAAAAAATCTAGGTTAATGAGAAAATAAAATAAACCAACTGGTATTTTGAAAGGTGAAGCCTTATAGACTTAATTTTTAATCTCCTGTCAGAGCTTTGGATACTTTTTGTAATGTCATTCATCTAAACTGTTTGAGATAGCCTGAGTATATTCCTCCACACTGAAATCCTTACATATTAGGTATTATGTCCAGGGTTTTGATTTTGCCCTGGAATATACCTAATCAGTTTTTGCCCATTTCCTGCTGCTTTTCTTATTCCTGTGTGTAGCTCGTTTGAATTTACTCTAGACATTCTATGAGCATCAACTGTCAGTTCTCCTTTTCAATCATATAATCTAGAATTGTTACAGAGAGTAAATTTAAAACTCCCAGCAATTGGGAGAACCTTGATTATTGATTCTCACCTACATTTGTAGTGCTGTTTTCATTAGGAGAACATTAGAGCTTCTCTCAAAATCTCAGCAACTCTCTCTCTGTGTATCACATTGTATCTGTCTCTCTCCCTCCCTCCTTCCCTTTGTTCCCCTATCCCTACATCCCCCCATTTCTCTCTCTCTCCCTC
>NC_045030.1:78870001-78878976 GCF_008632895.1 Mastomys coucha | reverse complement strand
CTCTCTCCCTCCCTCCTTCCCTTTGTTCCCCTATCCCTACATCCCCCCATTTCTCTCTCTCTCCCTCCGTCCTTCTGTGTGTGTCTGTGTGCCTGTGTGTGTGTGTGTGTGTGTGTGTGTGTGTGAAATGTACATAAATATAAGTAAAAGGTAAGATACATTGCATTGCTTGGTGGGTGAGGAAAATTCCTGAGTTCACTTGAGTAGTCAATGGATTCATTATATTAAAGATTACATTGAAATAAACTTTGAATTTCTCACAGATGTAGCAAAAGCAGGTGGTTGAGGAACTTAAACATTAATTTATGAAAATGCTTATTTCTTATTAATGTTTACTAGCAATCAGGAATCAGTTTTTACTTCTTGAGAAAAGATATGCTGTAGAGCTCATGCTGACATCTAGCACACGATATTCTTAACTCATCTCCTAAGTGTTGGGACATCAAGCATATACTAACACACCTGGCTCAATAAGTGTTGTTTTTAACATGCTGTGACTAATGAGAGTAGCATTTTAAAACTTTTCTAGTTTAGATTTCTAATTTGGACTGGATTTTTAATACAGTAGCCAAGCCTCTACCCAAGACAGAAAGGATTTCTTAACGGAATATCCTTCAGACACAAATGATTTCATGGGTAATTTTGATTGTCAATTTGATAAGATCTACACTAAACTAGGAGACAAACTTCTAGGGAAGGATTATCTAGATTGGGTTAACTGAGGTAGAAAGACACATCTTAATTGTGGATAGGGTGGTCTACTGGACTGAATAAAAACTAAGAGAACAAGCTGAGCACCAGCATTCATGTCTCTGCTTCCAGATTGTGTGTGAAAAGAGACCAGCTGCTTCAATCTCTGGGCCCCACGATTACCCTAACCATGATGGACTGTACCTTCAAACTGCGAGCCAAGCTATGCACCTCTTTATGTTACTTTGTCAGGTATTTTATCACAGCACAACATACATGATTAGGCATACAAAAGGACAGTGAACTTTCCAGAAGGCTTTGACATCAGCAATGTTGGAGAAAATGTGTTCAGCTTTCAGAATTTTGTCCTTCGTGCAACAACAAGGTTTGTTGCTTTTGGACTCAGTTATTTGCTCTGTTCCCATCATCTGTGATTCTATATCAGTGGTTCTCAACCTTCCTAATGCTGTGACCCATTAATACAGTTACTCATGTTGTGGTGACCCCCAACCATAAAATTATTTTCTTTGTTTCTTCATAACTGTAATTTTGCTACTGTTATGAATTGTAATGTAAATAGGTGATATGCATGATATCTGATATGCAACCCCTGTAAAAAGGTTGTTTGATCCCCAAAGGGATTGTGACCCACACAGGTTGAGAACTGCTGCTTTAAGGTATTTACATTGCTGAATCAGAAAGACTGGGTTTCCTCTCTGTGCTGATTAGTTTTAGATGTCAGATTGGCATAACCTGGAATCAATTTGGAAGGGAGTCTTAATAAGGAATTTTCTAGATCAAGTGGGCCTATGACTATGCTTGCAAGGGATCATCTTGATTGTTAATCAGTGTAAGAATATTAAGTCCACTATTCACTAAGGTGGTCCCTGAGCTGTATGAGTGTTCTAGCCAGTAAGAATACATGTATTTATTCTGTCTTTATTCTTGACTGTAAATATAGGTCTCATCCCCTACTTCCCTCCAATAGTGGACTATACCAATCGAACCATGAGATGAAACAAAACAAAACAAACCCTTTATGTTGTTGCTTTTTTGTCAGTATTCATCGCAGAAGGAGGAATAAAATTGTAACTTTTCACAAGTACTCATTTTAATAACTAAGCCACTTTTGTTTTTGGCTTTCAGAGATAAGGGAACTGATTTATTGTTTATTGTCTCCCCTTTTTTGTACCATCTACTTCAGCACAAGGAATTCACAGGTGCTCAGCAATATGGATAAAGTGTTGAAAGAAGAAAACATATAGTTAAATATTATCTTGAAGGGAAAATATTGAAATAGTTTCCTAGCAATGGATTTCAGTGCTTTGCTGCCAAGGCTTTCCTGCTTCCCTTTCTACCTCAAAGCAGGATGAATTTCAATGATTGTTCTATTGCCTACTCCACCCACTAGCAAATGTGCTTTAAAACATCTCATTTCCAAGAATGATTCAGTGCTGTGGCTGTTGACCAACCAATATTCACTCATTTATGATCTCATGCTTGGAAAGAAATCAGTTTGGCTTTTGTGTTTTCCATTGAGGATCTTTTTAAAAAGCCCAGCCTATGACAACATGTCTTTCTATTAGTTCATATATTTTCCAGTCAGAAAAGTCTTCTGGTACAGAATTCAATTCCTGTTTTTTCCATGCTAAATACTAGATTACATAAGAAAAATTTAATAAATCACTTCATGATTCCTTTACAACATTTGCTACTCATAAATTTAAAAAAAAAGCAGTTTGGGGGCTGGGGTGTGTTTCACTGTGTAAATTATTTGCTGTACAGGCATGAGGATCAGCATTTAGAAACCCAGAACCCATGGACATGCCAGGCATGCTTGGTGACCTCCTATAATCTTAGTGCTTGAAGGGTGGTAACAAAGGATCCTCAGAGTGGTCTGGCTAACTAGACTGGCCGAATTTGGCAGCTCTGAGTTCAAATGAGATACCCTGCCTTAATATATATTGTGGAGAGTGATTGAGAAAGTTACTCATTGTTAAGCTTTGACCTTCAAAATCACATGTATGCATGTGCATTTGTACTCACAAATGCATACAAACATGTATACATATACAGATGCAAAACAAACCCATTACTCAGCTTGCCATCGTTGGAATACATTGAAAATTATATTAAAGGTTTCACATCTTTCCATGCTTTCTGCTAATAATTAAGAAAAATCTCTGAGACATACAAATTCCTGTTCAATAGAAAGTAATTAGCCATGGGAGATTATCATCAGCATGCAGGTGAATTTCAGATATCATACCCCCTAAAAAAAGTTTAAAACAACTAGAAAAATGCTTTCACCTGCTTTTCATAAAAGTTACACAAGAGGCCTTGGGGAGCACACATTTATCTCCTAAAATACCTGACCTATTTATTTGCTCTTCTCCCAGCTGTTGTTTCAGCTGGCTCTGGGTTATGCAGCTCATGTGCACTCCCCTTAGAAAGCTTTCTGAGGAGACTCATACCAGGATTCATTTGCTGAGCAGTTAGGGTGGTTTTAAAAACATTGCTAGCCAGGATGGGTTCATTAAATCCTCTGATAGCATCTAGGTCAGTCATTCTCCCACTGCATGCTCTTTGTGTGCCTTAGTTTCAATGGAAAACAATTACTGTCCCCTCCCTTTCTGGGACTTCTTTATAGCAAGGTCCTGATGCCAACAGCTGCTGGCAGGGCTGTTTCCAAAGCACTGCACTGTGAACTTGATCCAAGGGCTTTTGGTCTCCATGGCAACCAGGGCAGTCTTGATTGTGTTGTCACCAAGATCACTGGAGCAGCCACAAGCCCTATTATTTCCTTCCTGGAAAATGAGTGTGTAGGTATAAATCTCCTGTTGTGTTTTGAATTTGAAATGTTCCTTAGAGGCTCATTTGTTTGAACATGTTGTCTCCTGCTGAGGACGCTCTTTTGGAAGGTTGTGGAACCTTCAGGAGGTGGATCCTTTTTGGATGAACTTGGTCACTAGTGGCAAGACTTGAGGTTTTATAGCTCAGCCCTACTTCTGCCTATTCTCCTCTTTCTGACTGTGTAGTCAATGTGACTGGCTGTCTGATACTGCTGCCACTATGCCTCTCCAGACATGATGAAATCACTCTGTGACTGAAATCAAAATAAACCCTTCTGCCCATAAATTGCTTCTTGTCAGGCATTTAGTCACGGAAACAAGAAAAGAACTAATAAATCTCCTTTGCAGATGTATGTTGTGGTAAATAGTTAATTAGTATACTCAAAAAATTCAAAGAAATGTTGGTACCTCAGAGGCAATTGGCTGGAGTCACAGGAGTATGTGCAGTTCAGCCCAGATTTTTATGTGAATGCTTGAACTTGAACTCAGATCTTCAAGTTTGCCTAGCAAGTGCTCTTATCTGCTGACCCATCCTCTAGCCCCAAGAACTTTTATCTAATTTTAAGCTCTTCCCCAACATTGAAAGGACACAGCATTTAATGTATTTTCATATAAACCTAACCCAGAGATTATCAACTCCTATGTTTATAGTCTCATTTTATTTATTTCTGTGTGGTTACATTTAGAAGTAATTTAACAAGATTTGTGACAAGGTAACTGAGCAAGGCCTTGTGCTATTGATCAAATGTCTAGGTGAGGAGCTGTCAGAAGAGTGATGGATTGATAATCTATATATTCATGCTCACACAGTGTATTCTGGCCTTCAAAGAAATTGGGGAAAAGAAAGTTTGCCAAATCCTCATTTGTTGAAAGCCTGAAATATAAGCTGATGAGTAATGCTGGAAAATAGAAAATGATCATTTGATTTAAAGGAAGGAAAACATTCCATGGGCTCTAGGACAACACACTCAGCATGGTTTCAATTGATAAATTTAGCTTCCAGCTTGATTGTTTTATTTTAAAAACACAATAGTATTTAGAAGGTTCTTGTTAACCACATTATCTATGATAAGTAGATAAAAATACACAATAAATCTAATTTTGCCCAGATGGCAAAGAATATGCACATTATTAGTATTTTTAGAATATCAATTTCAAATTGCTAACATGTTCTCAAGTGAGCATAGTTTGCAATGGGAAGGCAATTTAAACAATTTCTTCCCTGGAACCATTTTTAAGATGAAACTATGAAAATATGTTCAAAATGAGCAGTTACCAATTCTTTGAGTATAGGACCAGAGTTTGCATACTGTTGTGGTTTGATGTAAAATGTCCCTCATAGGCTCATGCATTTGAATTCTTATGTTCCTTAGCTGGAGGCATTATTTCAAAAGATTGTGGAACCTTTAGGAGGTAGATCTTTGCTACAGAAGTGGGTCATAGGAGGCAGGCTTAGAGGACAGGCCTTGAAGTTTTAAAGCCTGGCCCTGCTTTCTGTCCACTCTCTGCTACTTGACTGTAGCCAGCTGGCTTCCTATGTCTGCTGTCATGCCTTCATTGCTATGATAGACTATGGTCTGCAACTGTACTCACTTTCCTTTAAGGTTCTTTTATCAGGTATTTCATCACAGCAATAAGAAAGTAACTAATAAATACTGTAAGCATAAAACATCTGTGACCCAGCTGCCATTAACTTTCATCATAATATTACCATGCAACTAGTCATATGCAACATTTGTGGATTCCTTTGAACTCACTTGCCACTCCTCATTGCTGAGGACAGGAGAATACATTGGTGTTGGACTCTGGAAATGAATGATTTAGAGAACCTGCAAGGGGAAACTCACTTGGAAAAGAAATACTCACCTGCACTTTTGTACACCACTTTAAATATGATCCTTAGCCATGCAGAACCAAGAAAGGACACCTGAGTTTAAATTATCTCTCCTGTGAAACAAAGAAGCAAGTTAATTTGCCATGAACCTAAGCAGCAAAGTGACAACTATTCTTCCACTTTTTTAAACTTACCTCTTAAGCAAGTCAAAATTGTGGAATGAGATAGCCTTTAGGGGAAAAAGCAATTCTAGAAATGTATGTGTACAGGATGATCTGCATACATATTTTGTTTTAAAAATGGTACTATCAGGAAATTATACCCTGCTGAAATAGGCCTACAGAGAGCATTTTCTTTGTATAATCCTGAGGTTGCTTAGGGGGAAGTTGACTTTAATAGTTAACTGGAAGAAAGTAAACATTGTGGAAGGATAAGAATGAGTCACAGATGCATAAAATATTCAGACAGGAAAATATAATCAATGGAAAACTGAAGCCTGGTACTAACACTACAAAAAAATCCAGGTTAACAAGAACTATAGGAAGGCAGCAGAGGAGATGGTACATGTGTGAGGCCAGATAGTTTCCTATCTCCAAACACTACCACAAACCTCTCCTTGCCAAATAAAAATTCATGACATGTTTTTGCTAATTGTTATTACATGCATATATGTATACATGTGATAACATGTACTTGTATCTGTATGTGCATATATATATATATATATATATACATACATATATATTCACTCCTAAGTATAACCTGCTCAGTCTGTATAATATGTTTTCAGATCTGACATTTGATATTGGTTAACCAATTGGTGTGTTTCCTGTGAAAGAATATTTCTACTCTGAACATTCCTTAGTTTTGTGTAGTTCTTTGTGTAGGATTGTGGCCCTCTGGTCATTCTCCTGTCCGCATTGGCATGTCTTTTGTTGTCCTTATTCAGCTCATGTTTATGTAGTCTTGTTGGTAAGACTTTATGTGTGTAGCTTCTCACATTGCTAGGAGACACAGTCCCACAGCAAACTCCCTGATTGCCTTGCTTATATATTCTTTCTGCTTCCCTTTCTTTTGCAATATTTCCTGAGGCTTAAATGTAGAGATGGTTTTGTAGATGTATCCATTGGGACTGGGCTCCACAGTCTTCATTTTAATGGGTTGTGGGTTTTCTGTAATGGTCTCCATCTGTTGCAAAGAGAAGTTTTCCTTGATGAAGGCTGAGGACTATACTTATCTGTGCATATATAGACAAATATTTAGACTGTAAGGGATTACACTGGTTTAATAAAGTGGCAGTTTGGGGTTTTTCTTCAAGATCCATGACTATACTACCTCTGGGTAGTTGGCTAGGATTTCGGTACCAGGAATAATTTCCCTCTTGTTAAGTGGGTCTTAAGAACAATTAGAGAGCTGCTGGTTACTGCCCATGTAGGTATGCTTCCACTGAGTCCTTAGTGTTATTGTGCCATGCCTGTGGTTGTTGTGGTTCATGGATATTATATTTGACTAGGACCGTTGGTTGCCTTCTTCCTTTGGAAGCTTGCCTGGCTCCTTTCGGTACCATAAAAGCTAGTCAGCAGGGATGAGGCTTTCAAGTTAGTTCCAGCTAAGGGAGTCTCTGGCCCTGTTTCTGAAGTACATGGTATCTTCAGCAATAGGGAATTATCTCTGGAGGGCAAACAAAGGCAGTAGAAATAGCCTGTAATGCTTTGGGAGTCTCTTAGACAACTTTGAGCAACAACTCAAAAAAGGGCTTCTTATGATTGGTATTGGGGTTTTGTTTGGTTGTCTTTTGGCCCTAGGATGGATTGTTAGCACAAATGAGAAATTTTCCTTTAAGTTATATTTGTATATTCATATACAAATTTTTATATATTTATAGAAGTTTTGTTTGTTTTGTAGGTTTATAATTAGTAGTATGATTCTTTATGATGTTTCAAATGTCTACTGTTATTTCACCCTCCTTCCCCCATCTTCTGTATCTGTCTCCTTCCCTGTCCATAGTTTACATCAGGTAACTTGTACCCTGATAGTCCCTTTTCTATTGCTCCCCCACATACCTTATCCTTGCAATGGTTCCTTGTCACTTTCCTTGTTTCTATAGTTACCTCAGTCTATGTACTCACATTTTAAGATTTGGAACCAGAAGCCTCTGATGAGAGAGAACATATGATATTTGTTTTTCTGGGTCTGGATTACCTCAACTCTTATATAATCACTTTTGTAGTTCTAAGACTACCTGTAAAGTTCATGTTTTTGTTTTTCTTTACAAATGAATGTTATCATGTATCATATTGTTGTTATACACCTGCTGGTTGAAGGATATTTGGGTTCTTTCCATTTTTTAGCTATTGTGAACAGAGAAGCAATGAACATGGCTGAGCAAGTATCTGTAGAGTAGGATGTTTAATCCTTTGCGCATACATATGCCAAGGTATAGTTGGGTCATATGGTATGATCTACTTTTGGCTTTTTGTGAAATCTCCAACTGATTTCTGTAGTTGGTACACCAGTTTGCAATCTCACTGAGTAATCAGAATTTCACTTGCCTTGCATTCCCTCCAGCATTTGTTGTTGGTTGTTTTATTGATCTTTGTCATTCTGACTGAGGGAAGAGAAAATCTCCAAGTTGTTTTGATTTGTATTTTCCTATTTTCTAATGGTGATCATCATTTTTGAGTTTGTATGTGTATGTGTGTGTGTATGCATGTGTATGTGTGTATGTGTGTGTGTGTGTGTATGTGTGTGTGTGTGTGTCTGTGTGCTTTTTTGGAGAAAGGGTCAAGCTCAGGCTCAGGCTCATTTTCCAAATTTTCATTTTTCAAAACTTTTTGTTTTTTGAGTTCTCTCTGTGTTCTGGCTATTAATTCTCTGCCAGATGTATAGCTAGCAAAGTTCATCTCCAAACTGTGAACTTCCTCTTTTTCTAGTTGATTGTTTCTTGAGCCAGCTCAGTCTTTTAATTTCATGAAGTCCTACTTGCTAATTGTTGACATTAATTCTTGCACAAATGGAGTACTATGAATGAAGTCCTTTCTACACCTATCCTTCAGGATACTGCCTAAGTTTTCTTTTAGCAGTTTCAGAGGTTCAGGCTTCAGGTTTATATCTTTGATCCATTTGGAGTTAATTTTTGTGCAAGGTGATAGAGGTCTAATTTCATTCTTCTGCATACGGACATCCAGTTTTCCCAGCACCATTTGATGAAAATGCCTTGTCTGCAGCTTATATTTTTGTATCTTTGTCAAATATTGGTGTGATTGAAATTACACGTACTCATATTTAAGTCTTTGATATTGCTCTATTGGTATATAGGTCTGTTTTGTGCCAGTATCATATAGTTTTACTTACCATGGCTCTGAGTATGCCTTAAAATCTGGAATGGTCATCATTCTGGCATTGTTTTTTTTCATCAGGCTTGTTTTTCCAACCCAGGATCATTTGTGGTTCCTTATGAATTTTAGAATTTTTTTCCAATTCTGTGAAGAATAAAATGGAGATTTTGATTGTGATTGTACTAAATCTGTGAATAGCTTTTGGTAAAGTGATCATTTTCACAATGTTAATTCTAGCAATCTGTGAGGGATTTTTGCCAT
>NC_045030.1:78865450-78869350 GCF_008632895.1 Mastomys coucha | reverse complement strand
CTCTGAGGGTACTGGTTAGTTCATATTGTTGTTCCTCCTATGGGGCTGCAAACCCCTTCAGCTCCTTGCTTCCTTTCTCTAGCTCCTTCATTGGGGACCTTGTGCTCAGTCCAATGAATGGTTGAGTATCCACTTCTGTATTAGTTGGGCACTGACAGAGCCTCTCAGGAGACAGCTATATCAGACTCCTGTCAGCCAGCACTTGCTGGCATCCACAATAGTGTCCGGGTTTGATGATTGAATATGGGAAGGATTCCCAGATGGAGCAGTCTCTGGATTGTCTTTTCTTCAGTCTCTGCTCTACACTTTGTCTCTGTAAATTTTCATGGGTAGTTTGTTTAGGGTTAGGGTTAGGGAAAGGAAAAAGTCAAATTATCACTATTTGCAGATGATATGATAGTATGCTTGTGACCCCAAAAATTCCACCAGAGAACTCCTAAACCTGATAAACAACTTCAGCAAAGTAGCTGGATAAAAAATTAACTAAAACAAATCAGTGACCTTCCTTTACACAAAGGATAAACAGGCAGAGAAAGAAATTAGGAAAACAACACCTTTCACAATAGTTAAAATAATATAAAATACCTTGGTGTGACTCTAACTAAGCAAGCGAAAGATCTGTATGACAAGAACTTCAAGTCTCTGAAGACAGAAATTGAAGAAGACCTCAGAAGATGGAAAGATCTCCTGTGCTCTTAGATTGGCGGGATTAATATAGTAAAAATGGCCATCTTGCCAAAAGCAATCCACAGATTAAATGCAATCCCCATCAAAATTCCAACTCAATTCTTCACACAGTTAGAAAGAGCAATTTGTGACTTCATGTGGTATAACAAAAAACCTAGGGTAGCAAAAACTATTCTCAACGATAAAAGAACTTCAGATGGAATCTCCATCCTTGACTTCAAGCAGTACTACAGAGCAATTGTTATAAAAACTGCATGGAATTGGTACAGTGACAGGCACGTAGATCAATGGAATAGAATTGAAGACCCAGAAATGAACCCCCACACCTATGTTCACTTGATCTTTGACAAAGGAGCTAGAACCATTCAGTGGAAAAAAGACAGCATTTTCAATAAATGGTGCTGGCTCAACTGGCAGTTAGCATGTAGAAGAATGCAAATCAATCCATTCCTATCTCCTTGTACAAAGCTCAAGTCCAAGTGGATCAAGGACCTCCACATAAAACCACATACACTGAAACTAACATAAAAGAAAGTGGTGAAGATTCTTGAGCACATGGGCACAGGGGAAAATTTCCTGACCATAGAACACCAATAGCTTCTGCTCTAAGATCAAGAATTGACAAATGGTACCTCATAAAATTGTAAAGCTTCTGTAAGGCAAAGGACTCTGTCAATAGGACAAAATGGCAACCAACAGATTGGGAAAAGATCTTTACCAATCTTATATCCGATAGAGGGCTAATATCCAATATATACAAAGAACTCAAGAAGTTAGACTCCAGAGAACCAAATAAGCCTATTAAAAAATGGGGATACAGAGCTAAACAAAGAATTCTCAATTGATGAACACCAAAAGGCTGAGAAGCACCTAAAGAAATGTTCAATATCCTTAGTCATCAGGGAAATGCAAATCAAAACAACCCTGAGATTTCACCTCATACCAGTCAGAAGGGCTAGGAAAAAAAAAAAACTCAGGTGATAGCAGATGTCGGTGAGGATGTGGAGAAAGAGGAATACTCCTTCATTGATGGTGGGATTGCAAGCTGGTACAACCACTCTGGAAATCAGTTTGTTGGTTCCTCAGAAAATTGGACATAGTACTACCAGAGGACCAGCAATACCACTCCTAGGCATATACCCAGAAGATGCTCCAACATGTAATAAGGACACATGATCCACTATGTTAATTGCAGCCTTATTTGTAATAGCCAGAAGCTGGAAAGAACACAGATGTCCCTCAACAGAGGAATGGATATAGAAAACGTGATACAGTTCAACAATGTAGTACTACTCAGCTATTAAAAACAACGAATTTATGAAATTCTTAGGCAAATGGATGGAACTAGAAAATATCATCCTGAGTGAAGTAACACAATCACAAAAGAACACACATGGTATACACTCACTGATAAATGGATATTAGCCTAAAAGCTTGGAATACCCAAGACACAATCCACAAACCACATGAAAGTCAAGAAGGGAGACCAAAGTGTGGATGCTTCGATCCTTAGTGTCTTTATCTCGTTTTCCCCAGTGGCTTAAAGGTTTTATTTTCAGATCCTTTGCATCCTTTATTAGATTTATTCCTGGATATTTTATTTTCTTCCAGGCTATTGTGAATGGGAATGTATTCATGATCTCATTCTCTGAACGTTTATTGTTGGTGTATAGAAAAGCTATTGATTTATTCAAGTCGATGCTGTTTCCTGACACATTGCTTACTTTATTTATTGGTTTTTTTATAGTTTTTGGCAGATTATTTGGATAATTAATGTATAGTATCATATCATCTGCAAATAGCGATGGTTTGATTACTTCCTTCCTTATGTATATCTCTTTAATTTCCTTCTCTTATCTTATTGCTTCTGGTAGTGTGTTGAGCAGAATATTGAAAAGGAGCAAGGCTAATGGACATCTGTGTCTCCTGCCTGACTTCAGTGAGGTTGTTTCAAGCTTTTATTCCATTGGGATCATGTTGGCTGTTGGTTTCTCATATATAGGTTATATTTTTGTTTCCTCTTCCTTGAATTTTCTAGAACTTTTACTATGAATGTATGTAGGTTTTTGTCAAAAGGTTTTTCTGCATCTATCAAAGTGAACATGTGATTTTTGTCTTTAGATCACTTTATGTGATTTATTACATTTACTGACTTGTGTATGTGGAACCATTCCCGTATTTCAGAGGTAAAGCCAGTGAATAATCTTTTTGATGTATGTCTGTATTCTGTTTGTACCTGTTTTATTGATTAATTTTGAGTCTATGTTTACCAGGGATATTTGTTTGTAATTTTCTCTTTTTCTATTCTCTTTTCTCTTTTCTTCTCTTCTTTCTTCCTTCCTTCCTTCTTTCCTTCCTTCCTTCCTTCCTCTCTCTCTCTCTCTCTTTCTTTCTTTCTTTCTTTCTTTCTTCCTTTCTTCCTTTCTTTCTCTGAATCTCCCTCCCTACTCCTCTCTCCCTCCATTTCCCTTTCTTCCTTCCTTCCTTCCTTCCTTTCTTTCTTTCTTTCTTTCTTTCTTTCTTCCTTTCTTTTTTTGTATCTCCCTCCCTACTCCTCTCTCCCTCCCTCCATTTCCCTTTCTTTCTTTCTCTCTCTCTTTCTTTCTTTCTTTCTTTCTTCCTTCCTTCCTTCCTTTCTTTCTCTTCTCTTCTCTCTCTCTTTCTCTCTTTCTGTGTGTATCTAATTTTACTATTAGAGTGATATTGACTCCATAGAAGGAATCTAAGGGTGTTCCCTCTGTTTCTAATTTGTTTAAAGATTTATTTATTATTATATGCAAGTACACTGTTGCTGTCTTCAGACACACCAGAGGAGGGCATCAGATCTCATTATGGGTGGTTGTGAGCCACCATGTGGTTGCTGGGATTTGAATTCCAAACCTTCAGAAGAGCAGTCAGTGCTCTTACCCGCTGAGCCATCTCACCAGCCCACTGTTTCTAATTTTTAAAAGTAGTTTAAGAAGGAATGTCTCTAGATCTTCTTTGAATGTCTATATAGAACTTTGCTGTGAATCTATCTGGTATTGGACTGTATTTTTGTTTTTGTTTATTTTTTTGCTGGAAGACATTTTATTACTATTTTTACTCTCCTCATTTGCTATATATTAACTTGATTTAATTTTGGTGGTTTTGCTGAATCTTGAAATTCATCTATTTCTTTTATTTTTCCAGCTTAATGGAATTCAGTTTTTAAAAAATACTACCATATAATGT
>NC_045030.1:78862427-78865421 GCF_008632895.1 Mastomys coucha | reverse complement strand
GTCTGTAAATCTTGTTGAAATTCTCAATGCTCTTAGATTTGCTAATTCTCTGTATTATTGTCTTTGCTTCTTTGTCATTGTTTCAATTTTTGTAGCTTGCTGTCTAGTGGGTTTATATTTGGTTTCATCTTGTTTTTTCTTTTTAACATTTTGATTTGCATCATTAAGCCATTTATTGTGTTCTTTTGAATTTTTCTTTTATTGAAAATGATTATTTTCTAATATATCTTACCTATGTAACTCCACAGCCTCTTTGAGGCAAAGAAACAAAATATAATAAAACAAAACAAATAACCAAATATGAAAGAAAAGAATTAAAAACCATGAGAAACACACATACAGTTAGACACACATGGAAAACACAATAAATAATCAAAAGACCAGTAAGGTTAATTTTTTAAAAGGCCAAAATAATGCACTGTAAATACTCATCACTAGGGGTGAAGACTCTAGTTGTGCACCAGAATGACTTCTCTATGTTCAGTGAGATCTGTATGTATTGTCATCAGCAACAGGGTCTTCTATCAGTTTGTGGAGAGCAACTAGTAGCCTAGGAAATAGCCTGAATTGTATAAGAGTTTCCATTGGGCCCCTTTGGCTAATACCTCAATTAGTTTTGACCTATTTCTGGTACTGGAAGTTTCACTTAGTGGTGAGCGATGTCTAGTTGGGGACCTGTCTCCCCTGTTATTTTGTGATTCAATTTAGATTTCTTTCATATATGCATATGTATTGGGTTTCCATACAACCCCTCAAATGACCTTTATTTTTGGATGTTCCTCCCTTATCCCAATATCCCTTTCTCCTCCCCATTGAAATTCCCATTCCAGCCCCTTGTCTGTGTCTATCTATTCTATTTCCTCTTCTCCTAGGGATATTCCTTCCAGTCACTTATGCTGTACCTAACCTCTATGGTTATATGAAATTTTCAAAGCTAACAGGGATGTTGTCTGCTTTAGAATGGCTTCCATATGCTCTTGAGCCGAATATACTTCTTTAGTGTCTGGCTAGAATATTCTATAGATATCAGTTAAAGTCCATTTGCTATGTGATGTCAATTAATTCTGACATAATTTTTTTTTTTTTGTCCAAAGGAGTTGTCTGTTGGAGAACGTTGGGTATTGAAACTTTCCACTGATCTTAATAGATTGGGGTATTGAAATCACTTATTGATGTTAGTAGAGTGATGTTACCTGTGTTTTAAATCCAGTAGAAAAGTTTTTATGATCCTGGGAACCCAAGAGTTGGATTCATGTATGTTTCAAATAGCAAAGGTTTCTTGATGAACTGTTCCCTTGATTATAATGAAGTGTCTCTCTTTAATCTCTTCTGATTAGATTTAGTTTGAAGTCTATTTTGTGAGGTATCAGATAGTGATGCCTGTTTGCTCCTGAGTCCCATTTGATTGAAGCAGTGTTCTCCATCCTTTTACTCTGATGCAGTGCCTATCTTTAAAACTAAGTTGTGTTTTTGCAACATAAACAACACAGACTGATTTTGTTTCTTGATCTACTCAGTCAACCTTTCTCTTTTGATTTGAATCAAATCAAATAAAGTTATTATCAAAATTCATGTTAATTGTGGTCATTATACTGCTGTTTTTTTTGTGTGTGTGTTGTTGATTTTTGGTATTGTTCTTTGTGTTCTCAGGGGTATTTTGTGTTCCAATAATTATAGCATGATATTTTTTTCTCCACTGTCTCTCTGCTACACTCATTGTCTTTTCAGCCTGAAATAATGCTTTCTGCATTTTCTTTAGGTTCATTTTCTTGGCTATATTTTTTGGGCTGTTAGTGTCATTTGAAATTTTTCTTTCTGCTTCAGTTTGGCATATAGTTTTGCTAGGAACATTAGTCTAGGTTGCTGCCACAGTCTTTTAGGATTTGGAATGCATTGCTCCAGGCTCTTCTGGCTTTCAAAGTTTCCATTGAGGAATCATTTGTTATGCATGGGTTTTCCTTTAAACATGACTTGTGTTTTTTCTCTTGCAGCTTTCAAAACACTTTAATTGTTATGTATTCTTACTGTATTAACTATGATATGCTGTGGGCATGCTTTTTTTTTTGGTGCTATCTACTTGTTTTTCTGTGTGCTTCTTGTATCTGTAGGGATGTGTCTTTCCTTAGTTTGAGGATGTTTTCTTCTATGATCTATGACATCTTGGGATTTTTCTCCCTCATCTATACCTTTAATTCAAAGGGTTATTTCTTCATGGAATACTATTTTTGTTTGTTTCCTTTCCTATTTTTAAACTTTTATATTACTTGCTTATTTTGGTCTAGATCCTCTACTTTATCTTTAGGTCCTGATAGTCTATCTTCTGGTTGGTTGATACTATGTGTGAGGATTTCCTTTGAGTTTTCTTGTTTAGTTACAGGGTTTTTCAGTTCCATCTTCATGTTATCTTGAGTCCTATTCAAAGTTTCTATCTCCTTGTGATGGTTATTCTTAGTTGTCATCTTGACTAGATCTAGAATAAACTAAAACTCAAATGACTGGGCACACCTGTGATGGATTATTATATTTTAATCATTTGAAATGGAAAGACCTACTTCTAATCTGGATCTTTGGCGTTGGAAGATACACTTTTAATTCAGGCCTTTTGAGGTGGGAAGATTCCCTTTTAATCTGGGTCACACCTTCTGCTGGCAGCCTATATAAAGGGCATGGAATAAAGCAGTTTGCTTTCTTTTTGCCTGCTTGCTCTCACTCTTGCTAGCAAGTCTATTCTTTCTCTGGCATTAGAGCCTACTTCTTCAGGATTCTAGCATATACTGAAGACCAGCAAAGACATCCAGACTTGTGGACTGAACAATTACTGGATTCTTGTACCTTCTGTTCATAGGCAGCCATTGCTGGACTAGCTGGAACACAACCTATATGCGCACACACACACACACACACACACACACACACACACACACAAGCATACACCATGTGTATATGTGTAAATATATATCTCCTCCACATATAAAACCTCCATATATATATCCT
>NC_045030.1:78859657-78862005 GCF_008632895.1 Mastomys coucha | reverse complement strand
TTGAGATAGAATAGAGGATATGTGGGTGGGTGGACCTAGAGGTTGGAAATGGCATGATTGCAATAAAGTCTGATGGATAGAGGTGATTGGGCTGATGTACAGAATATGCACTCTTGTCCAAGCCTGGAATATAGGGGAAATTTGGATGGACAGAAATTTTGGATGTGGTATGCAAGTGATCTATGCATTGGAGATAGGTAGAGCAGGTCTTGGCAGAAGCCCAGAGCTTCTTTCAAATGTAGGCAGGGGAGGTCAGGTTAGGCCAGGGTACTAGATATGGGATCTGAGCTAAATCTGGCAGGTTGGGGAGTGTGTGTGGATGGGGAGAGTTAGGGAGCCTCACTGGGCTAGACCATGGATAAGGTTGTGGGTTGAAGATCTAGCTAGGTGGAGAGGTTGGATGCAGTGTAGTAGGGACCTGTGGATGGTCTCAAGGATGGTAAATCAGGCCTAAAGCCTGGAGAAGGTGTGAGATTAGTAAATTAGTACTACTTTTGTATGTGGAGTACATGCACACACATACACACACACACACACACACACATACACACACACACAGAGAGAGAGGGGGGGGGTAGAATTTCCCCCCAAAGTGTTATTAGTTCTTTGAGTTTGGTACATATGCATAGAATTTATAGTTAGCAGCCATAGAAAATTCTTGTAAGATGACTGTAGTAATGCTTTAATGCAAAAGATAAAAGATAAAAGAGTTAAATAATGAAACTGCATACTTAGTAGGTAGTAATCTAATGTTCCCTTTATTTCGCCACTTACATGCAACATTGTACTTTCTGTTTTCATGAGTGTATCATTAATAGTTTGTATTTACTTGTGTGCATGAGGGCACATGGGTTTATGTATCTGTGTATGGAAGCCAAAAGATGGCATTGGGTGTCCTCATCTACCATTCTCCACTGTATTCCCATGAGACAGAATCTCCAGTCTCCAAACAATTATTTTTGATTCTTTCCATAAGTTATGTAGAGCCCTTCTGTGCAAGGCTCTTTCCTTTAGCTTACTGACCTACAGGCACATCCGTATTGTTACAAGATTTCCTACTTTTCTAAGTCAGATCGTGTTCCATTATCTATAAAGTGCATGTTTTCTTTATGTATTTTTGTGTTTGTGGATACTGGTTCTCCTTCACATCTGAGTTACAGATCCAGATATCTGCTTTTTGCCACCTGCCTCTGATGCCACCTTAATCTGTTTTCAATGAGGACAACAGGTATTACTACATTAGAACTCTAAATAAGAGTGTGAATGTTGTTAATGTATGTCTTGTTCTTTTTTTGATTTTAGTCAAAATTCTATAAACTCATTACTAAAATATTAATTTCAGATGCTCTAATTTTCTTGCTATAATTTTATGTATTACAAAGGCATGGCACATTTATGGTTGCATATATTTAAAAAAGATTGATATTCTTTTCTGTACTTGAGTGCCTACATGTATATATGTGTACAGTGTGTGTCTGGTGCCCACAGAGGCCAGAAGAGGCCATCAGATCTCATGGAACTTGAGTTATAGGTGGTTGTGAATCATCATGTAAGTGCAGGGAATCAAACTAGGTGCTCTGGAAGAACAACACATGCTCTTAACTCTGAATAATCCTTACAGTCCCAAAGTTTTGCATATTGACAAGGTGAAGAAGAAGGAAATGACTTAAATTGAACTTCAGGTAAGATATTTATTAACAGTAGAACAGACAGTAGACCAGTTCAGAAGTCCTATAAGACATATCAAATGACTGCTCTTTAAGGGACTCATGGGAAAGGGAATTCCTGCACTGTGAGGAAGCAGGCTTAGTCCATATGAGATCTGTGCTGTATGATGACTCTCAGGCAATCTCTTATTCCTGTATTGGGGAGAAAATTTGGCCATTAGTGAGCAGTGAATGGGGCGGGGAGGACATCTGTGGGGGTAGTCTGTCCCCTCTTTGATGGAGCACCTGCGGGGTCTTGATTCTAATGAATACCTATTGTGACCTGAAGGAAATTGCCACTTAGGTAATAGCTAAAAGTGAATAGCTGAGGAGTTGCCTCCCCAGATTTCTTGCTCTCATGGCTCAGTATGGGGAGGACTAGCTTAGATTATCTTGAGGTGATGAGGATTTTTTCCAAAAAAAGAGGAGCACTGTGTGAGACCTCCTCACATTAGTTTCTATTGATTGACTGGAGACAGTTCCACCCTTGTTTAATTATCTTGTCATGTAGTCTAGCTATGGATGTTCTGTCACATCCCACTTAGATGATGAGTTATATTGTCACTTTTTCACAAACTATTCATAGTAAAAGTACCAGCATAGAAAGCCAATCTCTCTCTCTCTCTCTCTCTCTCTCTCTCT
>NC_045030.1:78857942-78859647 GCF_008632895.1 Mastomys coucha | reverse complement strand
CTCTCTCTCTCTCTCTCTCTCTGTCTCTCTGTGAGTGTGTGGTATGTGTGTGAATTGCATGTGTATGTGTGTGTGAAGGTTCATATACACAGAGGTCAGAGAAGGTCACTGGCAGTTCTGCTTTATCACGCCACCTTATTCCCTTGGATGGAGTTTCTTACTGACCTTGGAGCTAGGCTGGCAGCCAACAAACGTCAGCAAATTTCCTGTCTTTATCCTCCTACCCAACAGCACTGGGGCTACAGGCATGTAATAGCTGTTGGTCTGTATACCAGAGCTATTTTCAGAGATCTGCAGGGGCTCTGGCTGGGCAGGAGTGAGGGGTCAAGCAAAGAGGAGGGGGCAGTCAGATCGAGATAGTCACTGTTCTCTTCCTCTGTGGGTGGGCTCAACTAACCAACCATTACTGTTGCTCAAAAGTTGACAGGAAGCAGCAAAATGCTGTGCAGAACTGGTGGGGGGCACTGCTAGCAGTCGAAATTGTGGTGGATAGGTCTGGGTCAGCGAGTAGGGAGTGGCAGTGGTAGATCCTGGCAGCTCCCAGCAGTGAAAGCTTTGGGGGTGAACTTTCTTCCCCAGGAAGTGTTACACCTCTTATATGACAGAAGCTCTCAGACAATCCTTGATAGAGTAATCCTCACACCTTTTTTTCCTCTAGATAGCGTCTTGTATATGTTTTGGGGTGGGTTGAGGTCTGACAGCAGATGCTTTCTATTGGCTTGGTCTGAAATATTAGGGATGCCTCATCTGCAGGTGGAGGGACTTGGGGCACTGCCCCATGTGACTGATTGTCACAATCCTCTCCATGGGGTGCTGTGGTCACTTGACTGTGGCCTGATCAGAAGCAGGTGAAACACCTACCATCCTCTGGAATGAGGTGTCGGGGCATCAGAACCCACTCAACCTTACCAAGTTTCTTGGCATGGTCCACTACCCTACAACTCTTCCTTTTCTTTTTGTAAAGGAGAGGTGTTATCAGAATAACTGTCTTTTGTGTTGGGAACAGTTTGATATTGAACCAAGTCCTGATTAGTAATGATATTTGCAATGCTATTCATCTTCTGCTTTAGATATTGGATGAGGCAAATTGCCCAAAGAAGAAAGTCTCCAATGGCTACTATGGGGCAAAGGAAGGGAAGAAGTCAAGCTACCAAGGCATTAAAGTACCAAGGGGAAAGGATGGTGGGAACATAGTATGCCCGGAGGTTCCCCCGGAGTTCTTTGACCATTTGTATATCTTGTTCTACCAGCCCAAATTTATTGACATAGAAGCAGCATTCCTTCCCCAGCGAAATGCATGTCACTCCCTGTTTAGCTGTCACTATATCCAGAGCCCTCCAGTTTTGGAGAACAACACCTGCTAAGGAGGTTATCTGGTGTTGAAGAGACTCAAGGCTGTCTGTAGTAGAGGCCATTGCCTGATCACTCTTGTCCTGGAAGTCGCTGGCCAGATGTCTTTGGACAAAGGCTGATCCAGCAGTTCCTATCGAACCCATGGTTTGCTGATGATAGAAAGCTGAAAATTAGTTTTAATGTTGGTGGGCATGGTGCTGGTGCAGCTGGTGGATTCAATTCTGCAGCTCCAATATCTGCAACCTCCATATGTGGAGACCTCCTGGAGACATTCACCTGCATTTGGGTAAGGGAAGCAGAGGAGAGGGCTGGGGGTAGTGGAGATGGAACCTGGGTATAGGGGGAATCTCAA
>NC_045030.1:78855634-78857326 GCF_008632895.1 Mastomys coucha | reverse complement strand
CTCCTCCTCTGTCCTTGATCTACCAGTGAGATGCAGGCCATCTTCTTGGTTGGTGGGGTGGTGTTGAACATTTCTTGCAGGGACCCAGATAGGCTTAGGCTGGTTCTGTGGGAAAGCACAAACAAAACCCCTCCTGGTTGTAAGGAGAAGGTCTAGTCCCTTCCAAATTCCATCTAAAGGATCACACCATTGTACCAGGGTCGGGGATGCATTAATTTTGGTGTGTGTCAATGGAGGGAGATAGGAGGATGTTTAGAGTTTTTGTAGATGTTAAATATGTTCACTCTAGTCAGAGATATCATTAATTGTACAGTAGGGGGTTAGGTGGCCGTCTTTTTTTTTTTTTTTAAAGTTGGGTTTTTAGGGTTTGACGTGTTCTTTCTTTTATTCCTTGGCCTTGAGTGTTGTTGGGAATCCCTGTATGGTGGGCAGTTTCCCAATGTATGTTGAAAGTTTTGAATTGAGACCTAGTGAAGGCAGGGGCATTATCAGTTTTCATTTGTTGAAGAATGCCCATGATGGCAAAAATGGAGAGCATTTTGAAGAAAATTCACCATTATGGTGAATTAAACTTTTTGAGTTTTTACTTGTTTGGGCAGTAGCCCATATAAAATGCAAGTATGTATCTATAGTAACAAAAACGTATTTCTGTCTACCAAGTTGAGAAATATGGGTGACATCAATTGGGTCTAGGTGCCCATCATTTCTAAAGCTGGGATGGTAATAAGGGATGCACAAGAGGTAGAGGAGTATGTTCTTATTATCTTTTGAAGTTGAGCATAGAGGATATGGGGGAAGCAGGCATGAAGCCCATTTATATTTGTGTGTATGAATGAATGGAATTGGTCTGCTTGCTCAGTGGAGGCTGTGATTGTTCCTTTTGAGGTAGTTTGGTCAGTGAGTTCATTTCCCTCAGATATAGAACCTTGCAGGGGACTGTGAGATCTGACATGCTGGATGTAGATGAGGAAGCCTCTTTCTTGTAGGAGGATAGAAAACTTGTATGAGTAGAGGGGAAAGTGGGTTGGCATCTAGTTTGACAAATCATCTTGACAGCCAGGGGAGCAAATTGACAGTTTATACACTCTCTGAAAAGAGTTTAAGGGGGGCCTTGACTTCTTTTAGGGCTAGATAGATAGCATATAATTCTTTATATTGGGGTGAGTGATATGGCAGCTCTTTGAATTAGAAAATAAGGCTTCATGCTCAGGGGAGTAGTATATTGTTGTTTTAGATCCTCTTTTTGCCCCAACAGTAAATATTGAGGGGTTCCAACTATGGGCTTTTTTGAAAATTATTTGGTGGGGGGAGCAACCATCACAACAGAGGAAGGGTAGAAGTCCATTTTTCATTAGGACAATGGTTGTCTGTTTGTCCTAGGAGTCCTATTAAGCTGATAGCAAAGTGGAATATTAGAAAGGGAGAGGGGGTGACAAGAATGTAAGAGTCCTTTTCTAGGGTTTGTAGGTCTCTGTCCCTGTCCTTTTAAATCATACTATTGAGTGTATCAACCTCATTTAAAAATTTGGGTGTGCCACCCATCAGAGTGTGGAGCCATTTCAGTACTACCTGGGTTTGGTATAGGGCTCCTGGAAGTATAGGGGAGGGATTAAAAATAAGTTGTATGGGCATTGTTGGGTTATACCTAGCAAGAACCATATCTCTAGAAACCCTGTCTCGAAAAAACCAAAA
>NC_045030.1:78850456-78854837 GCF_008632895.1 Mastomys coucha | reverse complement strand
TTTTTAATAGCAAACGCAGGGGTGTTCCATGGACTGCAGGAGGGGCAGATGTTTTGTAGTAGAACCTGTTCTACCAAGTGTGTGAATGCGTTAAGCCTCTCCCTTGGTAGAGGACCCAGGCAGCTTCATTGGAGAGCCAGTCAAAGCAGTGAGTATCAAAACTAACAGTGGCCCTTAGAATTGGGGATAATTTGGAGGAGGGTTTTTAGTGTCTCCCTGGGTATAACTTTCTTTATAAATAATGTCATCTGTTGTAATGTGGTCTCTTTATGATTGAAAGGTAAGTACTACCTCTAGGGCTTGTAAGATATCTCTCCCTAAAAGATTGATGGCTACTTGAGCTGCCAGAGGAAGTATGAGGCCAGCAGCTCCATCAGGGTCCTCCCATCTGTAGTCTTGTTTGGTAACAAACACATGAGAGGTTCCCCTATGCCTAGGACCTACGGCCCAGGGATCAGTTGCCATTTCTGTGGGATCTCTTGTTGTCTTAAAATTGTCTTGTCTGCTCTAGTATCAATAAGGCACGTGAATGGCTTGTTATATATTTTAATGGTTAATTTTGGGTGGGAGCCCAACCTCAGCAATTTTCCTGTCTTTTTCCTCCTACACAGTAGCATTGGGGCTACAGGAATGTGTAGCCATGCTTGGCTTCTTGAATGAGTACTGGGGATTCAAGCAGAGGTCCTCCTGCTTGCCTATAGAGTCAGAAATAACAGAACACTCTTGTGGCAAGTTGGAAGGCAGAGAATAGAGAATCCCCAGAATCTTGCTGACAAGCAATGAAAAACAAGAGACACCCTGTCTCAAACAAGGTAGAAGGTAAAGACTGTCATGAGGGTCTCTGACTGCCACACATACAGTGTGTGAAACACATGCTCCCAACACCATCCACACATGTAGAAAAGAAAGAACTTATATGGAGTTAAAGGTGTAAGCGCGAAATGAGAAAGTGGATGATTCTATCAGTTCTAGGAGCAGGACTCTGGATTTTTCAGTCAGAATATCTTAGAGCAGATGATAGTTACCACCTATGAGTACATTTTTTCTTCCTTTTAGTAACAAGTCATCGGCAATGTTTAAAGTCTGAGTATTAGTCATTACTGCCTAGGGGCTCGTGTGGGTGTAGAAAGCATTGTGTATGTACAAATGGATGGGCAAGCTAGACTCTGCTTCCTGACATTTCTTCCCACTCAGTGAACACACACACTGTTAGATTTATGAAACAAAAAGTGAAAGGAAGAGTGGTTTGTGGCTTGTAGACATTTCAAAGAATTTATATGTTTTATGGATTTGATAATCTTGGCAGACTCACTGATGAGATACATCCTAAGGATCCAGTGAAGGCAAATTTTGTCTTCAAGATGATTAGAAACTGCAAGGATGAAGATGATGTCACATACTTAAAAGCTTCAATTTTATGAATTCTGTGCTTCAGTATGAAAATTTTAATTGCTTTACAAAACCTCTTGTTTTATTATGACATTTAATGCCTACATACTAATATTTTTAAAGATTTATTTTTGTTTTAGTTATGTGTATACCTGTGTGTCTGTTGGGAGTTGGGAGGTATGTGCTTATAAGTGCAGTTGCTCTTGGAGGCCAGAAGATGTGCCAGATCCCATGGAACCAAAGTTACAGGTTATAAACAACCCAGGGTGAGTGGAACCAACTACAGTCCTATATGAGAGCACTAAGCTCACTTAACTGATTAGCCTCATCTACAGCTCTCATACTATAATATTTTACTCATACCTATTCCCCTAAAATTACACTACCATACCTTCCTGCTGGTCATCTGCCTTTCTTCAAATACTCTCTGTCTGTTTTAATGTCACACATGTACACACACACACACACACACACACACACACACACACACACACCCCACAAATTTAAATACTGCATATGAGAGAAAAACAAGCAATATTTATCTTTCCCCCTACTATCCTGACTTGTTCCCACTCTTTTCCCCCCTTAGTTCCCTTTTTCCCCCACAGTAGTCTCTCCTATTTAATTTTATATTGTATATCTATCTGTCTGTCATCTATCTATCTATCTATCTATCTATCTATCTATCTATCTATCTATCAAACCATTTAAATCTTGATTTGTATATGAGAGAGCACATGCCATGCTGTCCTTTCAAATCTGATTTATTTCACTTTACATGAAGATTTCCGGTTTAATATATATTACTTAAAATGGAACTATTTCATTCTTCTTTATGGCTGAATAAAACACACACATGTGCCACATGTGCACATGTACTCCTTTTTTCTCACCATTTATCTGTTGAAGGACATCAAGGCTTGTTACCTATCCTGGCTATGCTGAGTAGCTCAGCAGTAAACATGGATATACAACTACTGTTGTATTTCTTACCATTCCCATAAGTGTTGGGACAAAGCTTAAGGAAGGGTATCTTTACGTTCACAGTTTGAGGATTGAATTCATCATGGTGGAGAAGGCATAGTGCACATAGGCAACAGGTCACATTGCATTCACAGTCAGGAAACAGAAAATGAGATGGTGCTGATACACATTTCACTTTCTCCTTTTTCTTCAGTCCTGGACCCCAGTCCATGAAATGGTTCCCACATTCCAGATGTGTTTTCCTACTATAGTTAAACCTATCTGGAAAACCCTTTATAGGCATGTAAACCTTTGAGGCACGTCTCCTAGATATTTCTAAGACCCATTTTGTTGATACTCAAGATGGTCATATATGTTGATCTATCATCTTTTACCTGTACATAGGAGTGGTAGAGTTTATTGTGAACATTTTATGAATTTCTTATTGCTTGATATTTATATGGTTATGCAAATCATATCTGTATTTAAAACATGGTAAGATTTAGCTGAGGCAGAAGCATCAAGCAATGACAGATTGTGTATGCAGTTAGAGCCAGATGAACATAATACTCTTTTGCATTCCATGACACAGAGGGTTGTTTCACTAATAATACGTTATATAATTAAAAATACCCATGAGAAAGGGTTAATGCTCTTTGAAATGTTTTCAATGACTAATAGCCTGTGGACTCATTGATCAATACACAATATATAGTTGTACTCAAACATCACAGTCTATCCCACAAGATGGACAGTTATTATTTGTCAAAAACTACCAAACAGAGTGCTTTATAAATTTTAGTCTTCCTTCAAGTAAAAAACCCTACCGAATTGTGTTTATGAACTAATATGTTTGATTGATTTTCTTGGTCTGCTTTTTAGCTTTATTCCTACTCCTTAATGTAGATATTTTCCAAAGAATTGCATTTTTCTTCTTACTTTATTTTCCCTCCACTTATCCTTAGATGAACTTCCTTTCAAGGCTTCTAATATCCTATTTGCTTCCTCAATTTAAGCCTAAAATTAACCAGTCCAACTTATATTTATTAAGTATTATAACAGTCTTTGATTCTTCCAGATATGAGGAAAAACAGAGCAGACAGTTGAGGAGCTGTGCCAAGGATATTGAAATCTGTGTATGTTAGCAGGCCTTTCTTCCCTTTACCATTACTATAAAAAAAAAAGAGACATACGAGGAGAGGAAAGCTCTTTGATTCCTTGGAGTAAAGGGAATAAATTCACCAACTTGCCTTCTAGGTGGATATTTCTAGATGTTTCCAGACTATTCAGTCTAGCTATCTGTAAGACATGCCAATTCAGCTAATCTAGAAAACATCTGTCTAAATTTTGAGCAGGAAGCTGGGAAGAAAAGAGGCCTTACTAGATGTTTCATGTGTATGAATTTCAAATCAGGCAAAACAGTCAAAAATGGAACTTTCTTTTTGGGTGGGGCAAAAGATGGTATTAATGGGATTTTTGAAGTGATAGTAATATTCTGTTGCTTGATTCAGGATTAGTTACCTGTGCAAAAACACCATGAGGAAATTGCATAGATCATTCAATTGTGTGGTAGTTTGAATAAGAAATGTCCCTTGTCAGCTCAGGCCTTTGAACATTTGTTCAAAATTGTTGATGTTGCTTGGAAAGGTTATGGGAAGGTGCAGCCTTGCTTAAGGAAATATGCCCCTAGGGTTGAGTTTTGAGAGTAAGATGCCTAATTTCACTTTTTGTTCATTCTCTGCTTCATGCTTGAGGTTGAGATGTGGTCTCTCAGCTTTCATGGCTTGAGGTTTGATGGACAAGAGAATTACTTTTATGCTTTTTTGTGTGTAATGAGTAAGGCTGCCATGAACATACTGTGTGTGCCTTTTGGTAAACATATATGAGCCTGTCTTCTGAGTAGATTGCTAGGAATGGAATAGTTCTATGGTAGGAAGTGCTTATATTTGCCTTAATGAGGTACTGCCCAGCAATGCTACAAAATGGTACACCAATTTATACTCTAGTAATATGTAAATGTTGCTGCACA
>NC_045030.1:78843384-78850446 GCF_008632895.1 Mastomys coucha | reverse complement strand
GAGCTACACAGTTTGAACTTATAATCTCCTCCATGCCTATCCTGGTCATCAACCAAGAGCTTGTTGAAAGGTACTCAGATCAGACTGCAAGGCATTGCTCACTCCTTGTGGTTTGTTTGTTAATGATACCTTACCAGCCATCTTGCCTTCTAGGTTCAGCCTGATCGAGTCATTAACCCTGTGCCTTGCTCCATTGTGTCTTTCTTCCATCAGGTAAGCTGGATCTTACAGATTCTATTTCAGTTGCATCTCTCACAGCTCACTAGAGCAGGAGGTTACACCTACTGGGATTTTGCAGAATGCATCAAGGAGAAGAAACCTTGAAGTTTTATGTAACAGGATACACGGGGCCATCAAGATGTCAAGGATTTCATAAAACAGATTTGGGTGGGAGAACAGTAAATGTAAATGTGCCAAGAGGAACAAATGCACAGAGTGCTCATGGGTCCTGTCAGCTCTGAACTTAATGGAGTCCTTGGGGGATATGTCGGGGATGGTCTTGGGTAGGTAGAAGGAATGAACATCCTGCAGGCAATTGTGGTGTTGCCACTTAGGATGAATATTTGTGATATAAATGGTGGTGATAATTTACAATGATTTCAGTGTGGGAGGGGGCATATTGGGTGAAACTGCCCACAACTCTAGTTACAGGGGATCTGTTACTTCATTCTGGGTTCTGTAAATTTGAACATTATAATAGTACAAACTAGATGTGAACAATGATTTTTTTTCCTCAGGGTGAGTGATTAAGAAGCAAGTGTGATATTCCAGTTGATATTCTGTCACTCTTGGCAAACAGTATGGCAGTGAACATTATAAGAAGGAGATGGGCACGCAGCAGAGTTAAGATGATAGGGTGGAATGGCTATGTGACAAAAACATGAAGATCTGAGTTTGAATTCCCAGCACTAATATTTTTTAAAAAAGTAGGGGGAGGGAAAGGAGAGATGGTCAGATGGCCATGAGAATGAATGGTTATGGAGTGGGGAGGTGGGGAGTATCTCCAGGATGTGACAGAGACCTGGGATAGGGGAGGCACACAAGGATCAATGGGGGAGACCTTAGTTGTTAGTTACTATATTGGTGATGTGGAACCTGAAAAGGTCTCCTTCTAGAACCAGACAGGAACCTTAGAGGAGCTATAGAGGCACCAACTCACCCACAAAACTTTTACCCCCAAATTTATCCTGTCTATAAGAAATGCAGAGACAGGGGATGGTGCAGAGGCTGAAGGAATGGCCAACCAATAACAGGCCTAACTTGAGACCCATCTCATGGGTAAGAACCAATCCCTAATACTATTGATGATACTCTGTTATGCTTGCAGATAGGTGTGTCTAGCATGGCTGTCCCCTGAGAGGCTCCATCCAGCAACTGACTCAGACAATGCAGACACCCACAATGAAACTGTGGATGGAGCCTAGGGACTCTTATGGAAGAATAGGGGGAAGGATTGTAGGCCCTGAATGGGATAGGAATTCCCTTGTAAGACCAACAGAGTCAACTAACCTGGAACCTTGTAGCTCTCAGAGACTGACCCACCAGCCACTGAGAATAAACAAACTGGACCTAGGCCTCCCCACACATAAGTAGCAGATGTGCAGGTTTGTCTTCCTGTGGGTTCCAGACAACTGGAGCAGGGGCTATCCCAAAAGCTGTTGCCCTTATGTAGGATATGTTCTAGCTGGGCTGCTGTATCTGGCCTCAGTGGGAGAAGATGTACCTAGACTGGTAGAGACTTGATGTGCCAAGGTCAGGGGATACCCAGAGGGGACACCACCTGTCCAGAGGAGAAGGGGAAGGAGATGGGAGGATTGTGGGAAGGGGTGATTGAGAAGGGTAGTGAGTGGGATGTAAAGTGAATATGTAAAGTAGGATGTGGTGGTGAGTGTTTGTAAAGCTGGTCCTGAGAAAGCCAACATGGGCAGATTCCTGTGGGGGTTGCTGACCAGCCACTGTAGTTGAATTAGTCAGTTCTGAGTTCAGTAGGAGTGTCTACCTCATAGAATAAGATGGTGAGTGATTGATGAAGGCACTTGATTTGACTTTGCCTCCATAAGTTCATATAAATATGCATGTGCTCACACACCAGCATGTAGACGTATATACACAGATGCACATGTACATAGACATATACCATACGTACATAAAGAAGACAGGATTAAAACACTTAGTAGAAAGTTGATGGAGAAGGATAGCACAAGGACTATGAAATGTGGGGGAGGCCTGATCTTTTAAAAAGGGAAATGGAAAAAAAGTAGATCTGGGGAAGAAAGGAGATGGAAGGGGACTGAGAGAAATGGAGGGAGGGGAAACTGCAGTCAGGATGCAATGAATGAGAGAAGAACAAGAAAAAGAAGAAGAAGAGGAGGAAGAAGAGGAAGCAGCAGCAGCAGCAGCTGGGCAGTGGTGGCACACGCCTTTAATCCCAGCACTTGGAAGGCAGAGGCAGGGGGATTTCTGAATTCAAGGCCAGCCTGGTCTACAGAGTAAGTTCCAGGACAGCCAGGGCTACACAGAGAAACCCTGTCTTGGGAAAAAAAACTCAACAAAGCAAAACAAAACAAAAACAACAACCACCAAACAAAACCAAACAATAATAACAAAAGGAAATGAGATGTGATCTAGAAGGGTGTTACTGGGGCTGTAGACCATCCAATGGCAATGGAAATGACACATACAGGTGAAGTCCCTTGGAAAGGATTAGACCAGTGAGGACCCAAGATGGGATGTTGGCAAATACCACCATTGAAGTAGCAAGCGGAGGGAAAGAAACCCTGAAAATTATTAAGGTAAAGTTTAGATTGTCATGACAACCAAGTTTATAGAAAGAACAGCAAAGCATACATTCATCCAAAATTTCAGTCCTTTGGATGGTATTTTCACTATGGTATTATCTTAGAGAGATGTTTTGAAAGGGATTACACCTTTCCCTAGGTCTCAGTGTTATGACTGATGTTCAGTACATTACAGTAGAATCACTCTGGATGTCTAAAATGTGACAAAATATGGCTTTTCTTCTCATGATCCACTGCTCAGGTGCATCATAACTCTTAGAAAAACCACTAGATTCATGACCAATTACTTAAACTCTGCCTACATTTTATTTATTTATACTTTTTCTGCAGAGGGTCTTATGTAGCTCAGGTTGGTCTTGAACTCTATGTAGATAAAGATAAACTTTACCTCCTGATCCTCCTGCTTCACCTCCCAAATGCAAAGATTACAGGTATGCACTAACATACTCAGTTTATGTGGCACTGGGAATTGAATCTAGGGCTTCTTGAATGCTAGTCAGAGACTCTACAAACTAAGCTACATCCCCAGCCCGTGTTTTCATTTTAATGGATGTTTTCTTGGGATTTTGTCTCATCTAGCACCACTCTCCAAACTTCAGCCTCTTGGTGGGAAATAAATGGTGGTGGGGAAAAAGCTGCTGGAGAAAGAAATCTAGATATTTTCATTAAATTCTATGTTGGCAATAGCATATGCAGTATTTTGGAAATATGGATGCTTGCTTGAGAGTGACCTTTTAAGAATGGGATGATGTCGAGAAAACTCAGTGTGATGTTGGCACATAGGGTCTGTTTTACACGGAGGAATGGAATAATGTTTTAAGGAACATTTCACTCAGAAATTTATTGTGAAGTGAAGTGTTTGTACTGCATGTGTTTGTCCCCTGTGCCTCACTGTTTTAATGATTCCATGAAGTTTCTTGGATGATAGGTTGAGCCTCAGTGAATTGGGAGATCTCCAGGGTCTGACCCAGCAGCCTAGGAGTTACTGGTGTTTTATTCATGGATGCTTGGGTTGCCTATATGGGCTCTACCCAGATTGCATTAGAGGCAAATGCAAGAGGGGGTAGTGAATTCTCTCTACACAGCTTTGTGTTATGACAGATAGGCGAAAGTCAGTGTCCTCTATTTCCTTCAAACATTGGGGACAGACTTACCATACAAAAGGTAAGACACAGTGTGGGCCAACCTATATCAGTTCTAAGACACACCATTATAGATATATGCATTCTTCAGGTGCTAGCATACAATATTGGTAATAAGCCATTTATTTATTACAGTGCCATATGACTTAGTAGCCCTGGAATCAGGATGGACTCCTTGGTTTCTGTAACAGTCACTTTTCTAATTGCTGCAAGTAAATACCTGTCCAAGGCAACTTACAAAAGGTTTATTTTGACTCACAGTATAAGAATACAGTCTATCATCGTGAGAAGGACATATCAGCAGAAGCATGAGTCAGCAGGTCATATTGGAACTACACTCAGGAAGCAGAGAAAAATGTTGCTTCTCAAATCAGTTTCTTATTTTTATTCAGTTTAGGAACCCAGTCCATGGAATGGTACTCACCTACCTTTAGGGTAGGTTTTCTTACTTCAATTAACCTAATGCAGAAGTTTCCTCAGAGACATGCCCAGAGTTTTGTTTCCATGGTGATTAAATCAGGTCAGGTTGACAATCAAGACTAACTTTCACAGTATTCCTATTGGGAGGATGCTTTATAGCATAAATACGGGCATGTTCTTGCACATGCTCAATTGAGCATCATCCGTCATGTTAAAAAAAAAAAAAAGGACAGTAGAAGATTGGGATGGATTTAGTATTATAGTGAGCAATGTTTATTAATTGGCCAAAAGATGTGAGTAAAAATAAGTGATTTTAGCTGAATTGTTTTACTGTTTGATGCAGAGTCTCACTAAAGCTCAGGGTGGCTTCCAAATAGGGATTCTTTAGACTCTCAAGGGATGAGATTGTAGGCGACATTGTGCCTAGCTGGAGAGTTTTACCTGAAACAAAAATAATGTCAGCAGTTAACTGTTACTTAAAGGGGCAGCATCTGTTCCTATAATGCCTTCCTAATGCTAATAGGATCTCTTCTGGCTATCTCTCATTTTGAGTGGATGATGTTTTTAAGTACATTTTTAACTTCATGGACTGTAATTATACATTCTTTTTTTTCTGAGAGGTATATGTATTAAAGTAACATATCATTTGTGTAATGTAAACAATGACCTTCTCACGGACCTTAGAAACTTGTTTATGGGGTAGCATTCAGATTCCTTTCATTTACTATGTGTGATTCTAAAGTATATTTTCCTTTGTCCTGGTGAATGTGTCTTTCTAAGGTCCATATTCCTCTTTTAGTCTTAATTTGGCTAAAGTTAAGGAACAAAACCAGCCATCTCAGGAAAACAAGAAAGTAAAAAAAAACAAAAAAAACCAAACCAAAACAACAACAACAAAAAACATTTATTATGTGAGCAGGAGTGATTGATGGGGAACGAGTGAGTAGAAAGGTTAGAGAAGTTATGTCCCTTTGCCCCTAACTTGTCTTCACACTCCCTGACCCAGCAACCCTGCTGAGAGTCTAAAGCACAGAATGTGATGCTGGCTCTGCCTCATTCTGGTTTCCTTGGAAATGCAGCCTTTCAAATACCTTAGAGGCTACACCTAGAGGGAACACACTGGATTTGAAAAAATGTTCCTATGGCAACACAGAGACAGAATATCTTTCTTGACTCCTTTGGAAGCTAAAAGAAAGAGTGATTGTTCAGTATCAGGAAATGTCAGTCAGTTCACACACCTGCCTTAAAGAAACAAACCAAAGGACTGGATAACTTTCACTGTGGAAGAACAGTGGAGAAATGCTGTGAGATCAAAGGAATCTGATATTTAGACTTCCTACAATACATTTACAAAACTCGTTTTTAGTGGGTATCAGATTCATTGGTCTTCGCTCTAGACCACTAACTGTAGAAGGAAGTGTTATGTTACTCACTGCAAAGCCTGGGTATGAAGGTGCTCTACTAGATGGCTTTGGCCCTTGACAACTTAAAGGAATAGAAATAAAAAATCCCACAAATGTGGAGCTGACATGGGTGTAGAGTGGGGAGAGAAGAGAAAGAGAGGGAGTTTTGTTTTAGTGTCAGACAATTGCAATCATTCAATTTTTCCCTATTATTGATATTTTCCTTCTGTCTTTGCCTATTAACTTAAAGGGCCACTTTGCAGATTAAATATGTCTATACAGGTACTCTATTTTTTTACCTTGCACCAAATCACACTTATGTTGTCAGCTGCAATAAAATAAGCATCATAAGATGTCTTATGTTCCCTTTAACAGCATACAACCTCTATATTGGATAATGATACTAAGATAAAATGGGGACTTTGGGGGCAGCTCTTAGTTATAGCTTCAGGTTCCAGTGAGAGAACCTCATCTCAAAAAAAAAAATACAGATTAGTTTGCACCCGAGAAATAGTACCTGAGGTTGCTATCTGCCCTCTGTTCATACTGTCTTAATGCCCTTGCAGGCCTTGGCACACTCAGTTTCAAGATAAGTTCATGGTCCCACTTAGTGCCTACCCCTGTGTGCCCCTGTGTGACCTTGGCAGAAACACCAGACCAGGATACATGTTTTAAAATACATCTCCCCCAAAAGTTATAAGTCAGAAAGTGTTTTTCCAGGGGATTTGTCGGTTCATTTCTTCAAGATTCCTGGGATGCTATACTAGCTATTGATTTGTAATAGAAGAACATGGGAAGATCACAAGACCCATAAATGAGATTCGAGCTATATCTCTTTCCTGCCCTGGTTACAAGTGAACTTGGGACATTGCTGGAGTATCTAGGAAGTGTAAGGTTGACTTTATGATGCAGCTTCCATGAGGTCATGCATGATGGACTTTGAAGTAATGCAGCTACTTTGGGGATTGCTTATGTTCATGTAAATAACCCCTCATTCATACACTGTAAATAAGCCAAATAAACTCATTGGTTGGCCAAGTTGAGCTTTGGCAGAGTCCATTTTGGGTGAATACATGCTAGGAATAGTTAAGGTAGCAGAGTGGATTTTCTGGGTTATATGGACATGGTAGACTGCTCCTATTTCACCTTATAAGTTTCCTTCCTCCCTGTGTTACTACTATTCATTCAAACCCTCATTTAACAGGCTTCAGCCCTCCCCTTACTTACATAAAATTTATGCAGATTACAGACCCTTGAGCTGAGCTGACCTTTCTCATAAATCAGCTATGTACCTCTTGC
>NC_045030.1:78840457-78843193 GCF_008632895.1 Mastomys coucha | reverse complement strand
TTGTGTGTGTGTGTGTGTGTGTGTGTGTGTGTGTGTGTGTGATATTTTCTCTCTTTGGAACAGAGAATTGAGAAGCTACAATGTGCTGCACTTGCAACTCTTTCACATAGTAATTGCAAGATGTATATATTCTATGCTGTGCAGTGTTATGAGTCAAGGAAGCTAAGTCAGGCTAAATCACACAGGCTAAATCACACATGGTGGAACTTCCTACCATCCCTTGGGGAGGTGGGGGTAAGAACACAGAAAACTCCTTTTTTTCCTTCAGTGTTCTGAGGGAAAACTGAAAAGTCTCTTCCTTCAGGAGTTCTGCTATATGGTGGCTATTTCTCCCACTCTTCCCACTTAAACCATCTTTTCCAATGAATCACCTTTCCAGGGTTTTCAAGAGAATTTTGTACATTACACCCTTCTCCAATGCCCCTGATGCTGCCTCCTGTACCATGTTGCATAATGGTCTCATAATTCTAATGGTCTCATAATTTTCTCCCGCTTCAGGGCTCCATTATGCCTCCATCCCTTGATCATAGTCTCTTTCTCTCTCTCCAAATAAAGATCATTTTGTGCCAGTTCCTTTCCTGAACAAAGTTCCTATTTAGCCCAGAATCTCTGTTCCAGCTGCCTATTTCTATGCACAGTCTTCTCAGTACTGTGGACTGGTGGCTGTACCCACAGTACTCACTAATTCATACAAATGAGAGATCTTAGCAACCCAGAGAAGAAGGAGAGGAACCCAGTGGCCATAGTGAGAATATTGATTTGTATTCATATAGTATTGGAGTCAGCAGGCTGGGACATATGTCATTGGAATAAAGTCAGGTGACAGGAGGTCTGTCTCTGTAGATGTTTTACAGGGGACAGTGTTTCCTACCTCTTTTTTAAAAGACACATTTTATTTATGTGTATGGAGGTGTCTATGTATGGATATGTGCAGGTAAGTGCAGTGTCCTGGAGGCCAGAGAAGATGTTGGATCCCCTGGAGCTGCAGTTATAGGAAGTTGTGAGTTGCCTGTGTGTGTACTGGGAATTCAACTTGAGTCCTGTGAAAGAGCAAGATGTACTCTTAACCAGTGAATCATCTTTCTAGCCACATATTTTTTCTTTCTTGTGTTGTATAGGTGATGTGATGTGATGTGTGGGTGTGGGTGTGTGTGTAGTGATGGATATCCTGCTGTTCTTTGTTCCCTTGAAACAGAGTCTCTGACTGGACCTACAGCTGTCACTTAGCCTTGTCACTTAGCACTGTGGCTCTAGGCACATATATTCTTTTATTTTCTTCTTTTTACACATGAGTTCTGAGGATTCAAAGTCAGGTCCTCATACTTATGCACCAAACACACTTACCCACTGAACCATCTCTGCAGTCTTTTTGCCTGTTCTGTTTCCTCATTCTGCTTGAACTTATGGCTGGTGACCTTTTCATGACTCATCTTCAGTAGTAGCCACAACTGGTTGGCTTTTTCTCACCTGCCTCACTGTGACACTCTTTTTAGTTGTCAAATTCGCCATTCTACTTCCCGTTATAGAGACCCTTGTGGTGATGTGACTCTGCCATAAAACATAAAGGATACTCTCCCCATCTCAGGGCTATAGTTTAATCTCATCTATGTAGCTTCTTTGACTATATAGTACTTGAAGATTATTATGCTGACATTTTAGGGGCCTAGCTAAATCTGCCCGGCATGAAATATCTCCGGTGAGCCCTAAATAGAAAGCAGATTCCCAAGACAGGAAAAAAAAAAGACCTTGAGCTGTTTCTCTAAGTCTTGTCCAGCTTCCCAGGACAAACAAAATAGCGTGCCCTGACAGCTGTTTGCATTTCACAGTCAGCCACAGTTCCTGCACCACCCCCAACCTGAGTAAGAGTTGCACCTGGTCATTTGTATGCAAGGGGTGATGGAGAATGAATTCAGTCGGCCTTTCTTCAGGCAGTGTGCTTTAAATGTTGTATGAATTGAAAAGAGCTTTTTGTTGTTGTTGTTGTTAAGCAATGCAAGAAAATAGATATAATGTCTTGGAGCACAAAACAATGGCTTTTCATCTTACGTTGAATAATGCATTGCTTGTTTTGTGCTATTAAATTTGATAAATTTACCTCTGCAGGGATTTATTTGTATATTAATCCATCAAGAAATAAAATGGCAAGTGATAAGTTCCAGTGTTTACCTAGTTTTTCCATCTTCACATTAACCATGTAACTGCCTTCCTTGAAACATACTCAAACATTAAAATTGGAGCTTTTTTTTTTTGAATTGTGCCACACCTGAATGAAGGCAAGAGATAAGGAACATGACAAGCAATAAATAAAAGGCCAAGCTTTGTATTTATGCTGAGTGGCAATAAATCGAGTATGCAAAATAAAACCAAACCCGCAAACGTGGGGGAGCAAAGCCTTCATATATATATATATATATATACAAGCTTCAGATGGGTGAAATTTAACTGGGAACATCATTCACATAACATAAAACACAAATTACCCAAGACAGTGTTTAGAACAGATTTAATGATAAGAGGCCAGCAAAAAGCTACAAGTAGACTATTGATCAAGCAATGATTAAGAGAGGAAGAAAATGCTCAAAGGAAGAATACCTGTTCAGTGCCAATGACTAAGAACCATGGATATGGAACCCATGGGTCCTAGAAGACCTACTATGGTTAGTCCACTAAATGGATGTTGCATTAGAATGCTTCTTTTTAATTTTTTTTTAAATTTTACTTTTTTATTGAAAAATG
>NC_045030.1:78832537-78840090 GCF_008632895.1 Mastomys coucha | reverse complement strand
CCCCCCCCACTGCCCAAATACCTTGGAATCAATTTTGTGTTAGCTATCTACTGCTGGGCAGGGAGCCTGGCCTTAAGTGTGGTTTGTATACAAAATGAGGCTTCCTTGGAGAAACTCATTTTTCCTTTGTGAGTGCTAGTCAATTCCATATAGTTTCTTAGTTGGGGATGGGAGATTGTGTCTATTTCTCTTTCTCAGCATTGGGACTTTGGCTTGAAACTGTGTAGACCCATGCATGCTACATGGTATCTGTTGAGTTCATATGTATGTTGTTGGTCTTCTTGTATCTGGAGAGCACTGTTTCCGTGGTATCATTCATCCCATCTGGCTCTTACAAATTTTCAGTCTCCTCCTTCACATAATTCCCTGAGCCCTGTAGGGAGGGTTTTGATAGAGACATCTCATTTAGGGCTGAGTGCTCCACTATCTCTCACTCTCTGCACATTGTCCAGTTGTGAGTCTCTGTATTAGTTCCCATCTACTATAGGAGGAAGCTTCTCTGATTATTGCTAAGCAAGACACTGATCTATGTAGTTAGGAGTCATTTTATCACTACATTTCTTTAGAAGAACAATTTTCTCTTTTCCTCTATGCCCATGGTCTAACTATTTTCATATTCTTGGCCAGTTGAATATTGTCAGACATGGGTTCCATCTAATGGAGTGGGCCTTAAATCTAATCAGATAGTAGGTGGTTCCTCCCATAAGTTTTGTGCCACAATTACACCAACATATCTTTTAGGTAGGTCACCACTGAAGAATGATGAGTTTGTAGCAAGGTAGATGTTTACCTTTCTCCTCTGGTAGTATGCAGAGTAACTTCCATAAACACTATACCATAAACACTAATTGGAAGGAGTGAAGGCTCGAGGTAGGTACCAACTTGACTTCTCCATGTTCATTACAAAGAAATGATCCAATTTCTTTCTAAATAGGTGTCCTCCCCATCCAAGAGTAGAGTTCTTGCCTCTCATCAGAGGACAGTTCCCACAACTAGGCAAAGTACTGAGAGTAAGTGACTGTGAAATTCTCAGTGAGTAGAAGGCTCAGGGATCAAAATGGAAGAGAGAGCAAAAAGAAGTCACCAAGGGATTACTGCAAAACAGTGTCTTCTGGACATGGCAGGGCCCTTGTACTCATGAGCGCATAGCAGCTGTGGTTGCCTGATGGAGATCTGCACGATTTCAAATTAGTCAATATTCCAGTATGCATTGGGAAGAGGATGGGGTTAGAAGCTCTCATCCCCTAAGGTTCTACAGATATATGATGGCTACTAGAGGAGGAAAAAAAATTCTTTAGGAGTGTGGCTTCTCACAGGTTGACCATATTTCAGTGGGGCCCCTTACCTACACATATATGGACAGCTTTAATTGGATGCAATATGTTAAAAAAAAAAAAAAGGAAAATGGACTCTCTCCTAGTAACTGTCAAGTACCAGTAGCTTCTCAGCTAGGAATAAGGGCTTATCAATCCTATTCCAATCCAAGCTGGGAGGTTTGTCTGGCTTGATCTCGTGCAGGTCTTTCGAATAGAGTCAGTCACATCTGCTGTGAGTTCATATGTGCAATGGCTCTGCCACATATGGCAAATCCTCTTTCATTGCAGATATCTACTACCCATGGCAGTTTTTGACATGGACACAGTTCCTGACAGCCTACCTAGGTTTCAGGGCATGGTCCTACACATACAGAAAACATGAACTGGACTCATGGCTTTAGAAAGAGAACATGAAGTCAGGAAGGAAACTGATAGGAAGATAAGGGAGAAGTTGAAGGGGAAAAGAGGTGGGTATGAGCAAAATACACTGCATATATGTATAAAATTCTCATACAACAAATACAATAACTATAATATAAGGAACTTTAGATTTTTATTTTTAAACATTTCCAATATTTACAAAGGATTTCTTTTTATTTGATGATCTTAGACAATGTAATTTTAAAAGATTCATTTTATTTGTATGAGTGTTTTCCCTGCATTGTATATATGTACATGAAAGTGTGTTTGACATCTGTGAAGGTCAGAAGAGGGTGCCTGATCTTCTGGAACATGAGTGACAGACGGTTGGGGTGACTCAAATCTAATTTTCTACAAGAGCAATAAGTGCTCTTAACTGTTCAGCTATCTCTCTAGCTCTCATACAACATATTTCAATCATATTCACTTCCTTCTCTGATTATTCCAGGATATACCCTGTCTAATTTGTGCTTTCAAACATTTCTAGTACAATCGGTGCTGCTTCTACTTTTGGGTATGTTGCTATCCACTGGAGCATGGTTGGTCTACCAGGACCCTACATCTTTTAAGAGAATTAAATTTTCTTCTAGTAGCTCTCAATCACTTAATAACTCCTCAGCTAGGGGTTGGGATTTTGTGCCCACTTTCCCCTTCTATGCTTGGATTTGGTGTAGTGTGTGTTTTGTATAGCTCTTGTGTAGGATGTCAAAACCATTGTGAGTTTTTATGCATAACTGCTATGGTTGTATCTAGAAAACACTTGTCATCTACCACTTCTGGCTACGATCTTTCCTCTATATTTCCCACAGTTATCCTTAGGCTTTGGGAGGAGGAGTATGATACATATGTCCTTTTTAGGGTTGAGTTTTCCACAGCCACTTATTTTCTGTACCTTGGACAGTTGAAGGTCTCTGAGTTGTTATCTATTGCAAATACAAGTTCACTGATGAGAGCTTAGAGACATACTAATCTGTGGGTTTAATAAGTCCTTATGAGGTGGCTTAATACTATGAAGACTGTTAGCCATGGATCCTTAGAGATTATAACCCAGGAGCAGAGTGATGAACATATTAGAGATACTTTGGTTTCTCAGTTTGGCTTTTAAGCTAATTTCTGGGTATATCTTTAAAAGCATAGAAGTAAATTTGGTTGATAAATGACATTATGGAATTTCTTTTCTGTTGGAGAAGAGACAGCTTGTCCAGATATTTACAGAACTTAACTTAGGTATTCTGGTCGATATATGGTTATCTCTCGGAATAATAGTGAAAATATTATCATCTAATGTACCTGGTAGTTGTCCTTCCCTCTTCCTTTCTGAGACAAAGACCTCACTGTATCATACACATTCTGACTTCTGCCTTGGGTAGATATTGTGCCTATGTGCTGTCCCCTACAGGGTTTACAATAACAGATATTGTCATTATTTTCTGCCCCTGGGGATTGGGTTACACTTTGTTTAAGCAAAGCAAAGTACTTAAAATGTTGTTGACTGTGTTGAGGGGAAGGCTTTCTGTCTGCTTTGTCATAAGGATATAACAAGCTTAATGTCTGCAATGGCAGAAATAGAAGCCAAGACTTGCCTTGGTTGCTTGAGTTTTTGTATTATTCAATTTTAAGAAATAAAGAGGATGTAGTTCAGCAGTGGTATGCATGCATAGAGTACTGTAGACCCTGGTTTTTCATCCTCAGCAACAGGAATAAAGGAAAGGCAAAGGTCAGTGGAAGCAACCTGATTAGTTAGGTGAAGTATTTAAGCAACCAGAATTTAGAAAGAAAGACTTAATTTTGACAGTAGGTTGTATAATTTATGGCCAAGAGTTTTCAATTTTATAAAAACCCTTTGGTCACTAAGGTGTTTGAAATGTATAAAAATTGTGTGTGTGTGTGTGTGTGTGTGTGTGTGTACTCTTGTGTATCTGGGTATATGTGTATATATCTCCACAGCATAACTGCAGTTGGACAACAAAATATCTCCTGGTGTTAAAACTGTCACTAGTAGAAAAATCATGGGCTCCTGGAAATGCTGCTGAGATTACAGGTGTGTGAAGCCATGTACTGATTTATGTGATACTGGGGATTAAATTTAGGGCTTCCTGCATACTAGGAAATCACTCTTCCAACCAAGGTACACCCCCAGCCCCTTAAATATATCTTCTAGGGGTTTATTTTTATAACTGAGAATAGCTCACAATGGGAAAGAAAACAAGAATCTGTGCAAAGTGTTGAAGGGATTAGAATGTTTCAGCTGTACGCTGACGAGGAAATGAGAATGACAGGAATATTTATAAAAGAAAAATGAGCAATGTGTGTTAGTTACTTTTCTGTTGCTGTGCTAAAATACCATGATCAAGGCAACTTACAGAGGAAGAATTTATTTGGGCTTATGGTTCCAGAGAGATAAGAGTCTATCATGTCAGGGAAGCATGGCAGAAAGCTCCAATTAATGCAGCAGGAACTGGGTGGTGGGGAATCACATTTGGAAACTTAAGCAAGAAGCATCACATCTGGAACCATAAACATAATGTATAGAGAGTAAATTGTAAGCAGGGCAAGGCCTTAAGCTCTCAAATCCTGTCTCCAGTGACTTGCATCCTCTAGATAGGCCCTGTATTATAAACTTTCCTGCCACTTTCTAATATTTTCTAAACAGCACCATCAACTGGTGACCAAGTGTGTAAATGTTTGGGACTAGGTGGGGAGGGGGATCTCTCATTCACACTACAATAGGATGGTTTTCAAAAATGTGGTTTTTACTGCTTCTTCAGGACAGAAAGGTAGAGAGAGGAAAACAGATTGTAGTTTAAGACAAACACATCCCTCCATTATTTTATATAAACAGTTAAACTGTTCCTGGAAATTAGAGCATTAAATGCACAGAGGACAAATTTATTAGTTCTAAGTTGTCTAGTAGTTAATACCAATAGGAGTTTCATATATGCTTGAGTTTAAATACTAACATTTTAAGGATAAAACAAATGTAATAAAAAGATAACAGCTTTCTCCATTATCTACTGAGGCATGACCAGAAGCTTTTTGAGAAAATAGTCAAGAAACCATGAAATAAAATGAATTATTTGAATTGGAATAAAAAAATAAAATGGACTTCCTTCTGACACAAAGGCTTCTCTGACACAAAGTTGTGAGTAAAGATTTTTGGCTATGTCTCTCCTGATCTTTCACATCTTGAAATTCTGCCCAATATCATGAAATGATTTTAATAATAATAGCATCATCTAGTTTGGCTGATTATCCCTAAATGAACTTAGGGATCTTTGTTTGCATTCAAGACTTAGAAAGAAATTTTGTAGTTTTTAGATGTTCATTTTCAATTCATGAGCTTGCCTGTGCAAGCCACACTGTCTGAAAATAAATGAATGTTAGAGGTTTATAGTCACAAGTCATCCAACCCTTTGGAACACAATAAAAATAATTGTTTTCTTGCAGGCTAGTCACTGTTGAACAATTACTCAATATTTTTGAGTATGAGATGGAAGAAAATCCACAAATCTTAAAGCTCTAATTGTTTAATACCAAAAGAAAACATTTACAAAGTATTCTACATTGGAAATCATGGGTGGGATAAAGGTGAAACAAAAAAGAGAAATTTATTCTTATGAAACACATACCTTTTGTTACATGGTTGAGATGTTGTTCAAGGTCAGAAATTAACTCAGATTAACTTCTGTGATAGTTAATCTAAGTTGTCAACTTAAGATCTAGAATCATCTGGCAGATGGGTTTCTTGCAATACCTTTGCTGGATTATCTTGGTCAACTTAATTCAAGTAGAGTCCTGGACTGTATAAAAAGGAGAAAGGAAGCTGAGCACAAACACTAGCTCTCTGCTTTTAATTGCAGATACAATATGACTAACTGCCAGGATCCACCCACCATTATGGACTTTACTTGAATTCTTATTTTTGTCAGGAAATTTTGAAAGTCTCCCCATCCCCAGAGGTAAGCTACCGCTGAATTCCCAGGGCTTTTCAGTATCACGGGAAAATGAATACCATTAGCAACAGAAGAATAAATTTATTATTGCAATTTTGATGTACTGAAAAATGGATGTAAAAGCCCAGAAGGAGAGACCTAGAGAACCCTGGCATCTGTGATTTTATGTAAGACCAAAGCAGAGTAGAAGCATGATGCATTTCTCAACATGCCTCAGAGGAACATTAATAACCACTTAAGAAACAAATCTTTGACTCAGAACAAATGAGAGTCTGTCTCGTTGTTCTTATTTTACAAGAACAAAAATGTGTCCCAGAGCACCATGTCTTGTCATCAGTTACCTTAGGCTCAGAAGCAAGAATTAGACAATCACATGAGCACAAAATCCTTTGCCCTGTTTGGTCAATAAGAATTTGAGCACAGATGCACTTGAGATTATGAATGCTACCCTCCCCCAGTTTCTTCCAGTTTTAGCTGCACCCTTTGGGATTTCTGCCTCATCATATTGTGTTTTGGAATGACTGAACACCCAGCACAGTGTTTCATAGATGTGATTACTGTTTCTGAATTCCTTGCATCCTTTAATTCTTGGCATTTAGGCTAGTGTTGACTAAGCCATGCAGAGCAGTCTGTTGAACATTTACTCCCCAGATCATTTAATCTAACACAGGATACACCTAGCTAGCTGTGGGGCCATGCTGTGGTCTGAAGGAGGGATTTATGGGAACTGTCAGAGAGTAGAGAATGGAGCATGCATTCTAAAGGCAGGGCTACCAGGATTTCATTCACAGTTCTTGTATCTAATGTGAACCTTACTTATGCCTTAATTTCTCCATCTGCAAAAAGTAGATAATGATAGTGCCATATAAAGTATTTGTTGAAAAGTGTCTAATGCTTTAATATCTCTAAACTATACAGTGGTCCCAAGTATAGGACATACATTGGATATGTGTTTATTAAGTTGATCTCATATGCAATCTGTCCCTACTTCACTCACAGTGTCTTTGCTTATGGTAGCTCTCTCCCTTCTTCTGCTTGTCTGTCTATCATTACAGATTACTTGTTTTTACCTTTTTGGTTATATCTTACAGAAATGCAAAGATCAATTGTCTGATTTCAGTAAGTAAACATAAAAGTTCCATCACGTAAAAGGTAGGCTCACTTTGTGATAATAGTAATTATTATCATACAAGATATTATAGATTGCTTATTTTGTTTTATGAAATGTACATAATTCAATGCATCTAATGGTCAGGACAAGCCTATAAAGTAGATGACTTGGGGAATTTATTGGTGGGGAGATGGTAATCATTATTGCTTTGCTTTCTCATCATAAAGTCTACTTGTTTACACAGAAGTGTGTAGTATTCTGTTTACTGAGTGGGAATGATTGACATCATATGGAGAGTAGTGAAGATAAATAGTTGTTCTTTAGCACATGTGAGGTTCTTGCTTCTAGCCCATCACCACTAATGAAAACAAATAACTTCCTTTAAAAATTAATAGATGGCATTCAAAAATTATGGAATTTTGCAAATTATGATTCTCTAAATGCTCAAATCCTCGGAATTATTCTTTCTTCCTTTTAGAGTTTTCCCATTTTTTATAGTTTTCAAAAAGCACAAATATCATTTATACTGTGGATCTGATATTCTTCAGCCTTCTGCACTTTGGAAAAAACACATGGGAATAATTCTACTTTAAGGTGGCCATATGGAAGTCCTAGAACATGTCAAAGACCTTTATCCCATAAATGTGCGTGTGTGAGGGGATACTTTGTGTGAGCACAGATATGTACATATTACCAGGTCACAGTGTACATACTTTCCTTCTACTTTGTTTGAGCTAGGTTTTTTTTTTTTTT
>NC_045030.1:78825273-78832402 GCF_008632895.1 Mastomys coucha | reverse complement strand
TTTTTGCTGGCTCTCCAAATTCCAATTATTCTCCTGTCTCTGCCCCTCCCATTTTCCTGTAGTAGTACTGGGATTTACAGATGCATGCTTCCAAGTTTAGCTTTATATGATCTGTAGGGATGTGAACTCAGGTTCTTTTGCTTGTGTATGAAGTACTTCATTCAGGAAGCCATCTCCCCAGTCTTGATCAGTACTTTTTTCCAGGTTTCTGAAATGATGTAGACAGAGCTTGGCATAGGTAAGAGGAATTTTTAATTAACTGAAGTAGATTAAAATCAGCCTTGGACTCTTTGCATAGGGAGCATTCAGAAGCAGAATCTTTCTCCTGGCATGGTTCCCTCTGAAAAACACAGAGGAACTTTGTGAGATTTTTAGCCAATATCTATATGGACTTTGCAATTTCCATCTTTGTTTTTGTGAAATCCTGATGAAGGCAACAATAGGAAAACTCATGAGATGTAAGCCAACTATTCCAACTAATTTTTCATGCTAAGACTGAAGTCAGCTAATTGTCTGAGGACTAGACCAAAAGAACAACCCTGTCAGGCCTCAGAATCCAGAGATGGCAGAACCCATTATCATTGCTTTGAAACACTGAGATTAGGGATTACACAGCTATAGCTAACTGATGCAACAGTGTTGGTAGATACTAGATCTCTGTATGAGGTGTGTGTAACAAGGATTTTATGAGATATTCTCAGAAACACTCACAGGAATTTATCAGCCATGGCTCAGTTACCAAGATTATGAGTACTTTTGTTGAGATACATGTTTGAAAGACTGCACTCAAAAAGATCTCGAGACTCATAATATGGTCATTTTTCTTTCTGTTTAGAAACAAGCCACAAATCATTTCTTTCATTGCTCAGTGATTCTGTGATGACCTAAAACAATCACTCTATCACATGTATTGAGTGAGGCATGAATTGTGTCAGTATTTCTCTAACATAGGTAGTATGGTAGACACAAGATTTAAATAATTAAGCATTACTTAATTTAATGCTTAAGTATTCAGACTTTCAGTTCAGGTATTTTATAATCAGTGACTAGCAAGTTCCTTTACCCGTCTCTAACATTAATTAATGAGTATATTTGTTTATCACTTTTTTTTGTAATAAAGTCTTATGTACCCTGAGGTGATTTCAGAATCACTATGTTGCCTAATCTGTGCTTACCCTCCTGATTCTCCTCCTGTCTACCCCTCCCATGCACTAGGCACTCCCACAGGCTGATCTTCATTCTTTGTGGAGGGATTGAGTATAGTTTGTTGTGTTAGATAGCTAGAGGTATGACCTGGATATATAGTGAGACAGAATTGAAATCTGTTGGAAATATAGCACCAATTATTATACTTCACACAAATATACGTGGCAGTGGTTCAAATATTGATGCTATTTTGCTACTTTCTGTAATCATGCCAGGTATATTTCCCAAACAAAACACTGATTTTTCAGATTCTAATAATTAGCTCTTTAGACTGTGAGTCTAAAGACCCCTGTAGGGTCATATAACTGAGTGTGGGCATTGAAAAATTTGATAAGAGTGAAATGATTCTCAATGCACAGGGACCAAAAATTAATCTAAAATCAACTGTGTAGAGGATCCAAAATGTTTCTGGCAGTGCCTGCCCACAGTGGATCACATGGCTTCACTGCAGCCTCAGTTTATGGGCATATTGAAATGAATGTGCCATCATGCTATGCCACATATCTCCAACAAATGCTGCCAGAAATATCTTGGTTCAGATTACAGAGGAGTATATGTTATGAATTCCAAGGTTTTTACTGGACATAGAAAGTTTTTTACTCATATAGAAACAATGAGTTAATACTAGAAAACCAAAAATTTTAAATATTTCTGTGCTATACATGTCTCAGCATGAAAGCATTAGCAAGTATAAAATCAAAATATAGATCAACCCTGAGAAGTGGACCATGTACCTCCTGCCATATCTGATGCGCATTCAACATTTAATTTTGTATGTGAAAGTAAACAAGCACATCTATCTCATTAGTGAACTGTTTTTAGTCATTTTTATAAATGCCAGAGTTATACATATACCAAAGAAATGTTTTAAATTAAAATTCTTTATGATTTACTATGACATGTACACAATGCATATGAACCATTCCTACCCATCTCTGCCATCACTTTCTACCCATCCCTAGCCCTTTCTAAGCCTTCAACTATGACAAAGTGGGACCTATGTATATTATGTGTAGCTTTTTATCTGAAGAACTATAGTGATGACTAAACAGAACATGTTCATTGAGAAAGTGTGACATTATAGATACATGATTGCCACTAGAGAGGATGGTATGTGTAGATGAGAATCAGCTTTACAAATATTAGACAGAATGTTGACCATTTTGTCTACTTACCATTTTAAAATAAAATATACTTTATTTTTATAGTTTTGTAAGAATTTGAAGGCTGAAAAGTCAGAACAATGCATAGGACTTCCAACACTTGTAGTTCAATTTTATTAAATCTTTGAATTAGGGATATAATGATAACTAGAGAGTTTTTCTATTTATTGCTATGAAAAAATAGATGGCTATGAAAAATAGATGGATCATATAGCCTTGTAGGTAGGGGATTATCTCATTACTTTATTTTTAAAATTAAATTAATTAATTTACTTAATTCCTTAGGATTGCTCCATTTATTTGGTGTTTTAAAATTATTATTATTATTATTATTATTATTATTATTATTATTATTATTTTCAGGTACAAGTTCTTAAGTATCCCTGATTGGCATCCAAGTCATTATGTAAGGACAGATGACCTTCCTGATCCTCTTTCCTCCAACTCTCAAGTCCTAAGGTGAATGTTCAGCCATGCCTGGTTTAAGTAAGTTAATTTTAATAGACAGACAATAGGTACATATATTAATGGAATTCATTATGATATTTTGGTACATGTATAGTTTACATAATAATGAGCCCATTGTATTTAACTTATTCATGTCACCTTCTTTGGGTGATGAGGATATTCAAAAGCCCCTTCACCATCTTAAAGGCTGAGATATGAACTTCTAAAGTGATAACACTATATACATTCCAAGAGAAGGAATAAAAATGAAAACATACTGTCTTTTAGAATAAAATTTTAACTTGCTGTAATGACTACACACTAGTTAAATTTTTAGTAAATTGTTAGTAGATTCACCTGATAAAAACATTAAAACATATTTATAGGCTTACAATATAATTTTCTTTGCTACATATATTTATTCTATATGTGTATGTGTAGGGGAATGTGTGTGACACAGTACATGTGTGTAGATCAGAGAACAACTTTAGGGAATTGGCTGACCCTGCTTTCTCAGCCACTCTGCCTTAGAGCTTAGTATCTTCACTATTGCCACAGTGTGAACTTAATCTATACTTAGCATCCCATGAAACCATAATTAATGGCATTCCATCAATTGTAGATGTTGAGAATGGTTGTGGTTCAGAAGGAGGAGGAGTAAACAGCCCAACACTTAGTACTTACTAGATTTTAGGCACATCACATGTAGGAGACAAATTTGTCTTAAAAGAAAAAAGTGTTTGAAGCTTCTTACACTAGGGACTTGGCAAGAGCCAACATCAAATAACATGGTGGACAGTTCTTCTAATGTAAATGTTCAAGTGTCATAAAAGATTTATTTTATTATTATGTGGTATGTGGTTCAGCCTAGGCATCCATATGACATTTTTCAGAAAGTTTTGAAGAACAATATTCTGGCTTAGAAATCTAAAAATCATTGGAGATAACCTACTATCAATAAAAGCCAGAAAGACAAAGCACAGGTATTTATTTTATGGGTGGGGGGGCATGGCTCTTTTCCGCAGCATTAGAAAATCTATCCCCGTTATCACCTTGTATCATTTTTGTTTGTTTTTTGTTTTTGTTTTTGTTTTTGTTTTAACCAGGAGTTCTTTTACAAGCAGATGACATGTCAAGCAGGTTTATTAAAAAGTACAGCATCTTTTTAAAAAATTTTTATTGGTTATTTTATTTATTCACATTTCAAATGTTATCCCCTTCCCATTTTCCCTTCTGCAAACCCCCTATCCTATAATTCCTTCCCCTGCTTCAATAAGGGTGCTCTTCTACCCATCCATCCATTCCTTCCTCAATACCCTAACATTCCCTTATGCTGGGACATCGAACCCATGTATCTTTTTATCTTTGTGATACCCTCCTCGATTTTTGTTAAAACCAAAGCAAAAGCTAGGTACATTAATTTGCCTATACTCCTGGTACTGGAGAGGCTGAGGCAGGAGGGTCACAATGAGTCCAAGGCTCTGTTCTACATAGTTATAGGCAAGCCTAGGTTGTAGAGACCCCATGTCGAAAAAAAACAAAGACAAAACAAAACAAAACAAAACAAACACTCACATACATGCAACATACACAAACCACACCCCAAACCAAACCAAACCATCATCAATCCCAAACCTAAATCAAGCAAGCGAACAAAAAGCAGTAGCATTTCCTTATGCCACTATTTGTAGTACTTATATTTCATTTTTGCACAATTATTCATTTTCCTTGCATTATTAGAGCTCAGACTTTGGGGTGCTATTTTATTTTATTTTTAATCTGTGGCATTTAGTATCATCTGATATTCTATGACTGCTGAATTTAATTGTAGATAAATTGAGGTTTTCGGAGAGTTAACCTAGTAAAATGGTATTCATATAAGGAAACTGCTTATATTTATGATGTATATTAAAATCTAATGTTTGCATGTTTAAAGGAGTCCTGAGTGAGCCTTTATATATGTAAAAATAGGCTGGCAGCGCTTTCTGAACAGTACTTGCTGTTCTCCCCAAACCTCCATTTAGTTTTGACACACTAAATGCCATTAATATAAATGCTAAGTGGTTTGGTTGCCAGGAAATTCTACTTGGAGACTGTAGTTGGAGGAGTCACTAAGTAATTATTAAGAGGTAGTTTCTGTTTTCCTAATCCTTCCCTCTGCTGTTGTGTGTATAAAACTTGTATGAATAACATCTGCTCTATTGGAAATTGGTGAACATTCATTGAGTTTTAATTGCTTATACATATGTGTTTTTTCTTTCTCTCTACCTCACATTGTGAGTGTGTGTGTGTGCGCATGTCTGTGACTGCTGTATATGAACATGTACTTGTAGAGTCCAGAAGTATCAATCTGTGTTGTTTCTCATGTGACATCTACCTTGACTTTATACATATATATGTAAATACATACATATACATGTATATGTATATATTATATATGTATGTTTTATTTATTTTTGAGGAAATTTCATTCATATAAAAACTAGGTATTATGATCGTATTCACCTCTCCCTCAGTCCTCTCCAATATTGTTCTTCTAAGTTTCTGTTCCTAATTTCTTTTAAAATAACCCAGTGAATCCAGTGCTGCTCATATGTGTGTGAGTATAAGACCATTCACTGAAGCATGGGTAACCTTCTAGACAGCCCATACTCCTAAAGAAAAATGACTCTTCGTCCCCTAGCAGCTATCAACTGCCAAAGCTGCTCCTGAGTCTCTTTCTTATCTACGCAGGCAAGTTGGCTGACTTGATCTTATGTAGTTCTTGTGATAGTAATTGCAGCCACCTTCCTTTTATAGCAGAGGGCTTTTCAGTGGTGTGGATCTCACTTAGAAGCTAGACTGTCTGGCCGCCAACATCTAGAGATATGCTTGCTTTTTCCTTCCCAGTGCTAGACTTACAAGCACACACCATTGTGCCTTCCTTTCCTTTTTCAAAAAACAAATGAACAAAAAACAAACAAAATAACCCAACATAGATTCTAAGGATCAAAGTCAGATCCTCATACTTAAGACAGCGTACCTACTGAGATGTATCCTCATAGCATCTTTCTACTGTTACTAAAATGTGATGCAGGCTATTTTCTTCTCACATCTAGTGTCAGAGCAGCAGTGGTAGAAATGACAAAACATGTATTGCAGCTCCACCTCCATTTTAAAAAGTACACTATATGGAGTCCATTGGGAAATTTATATATTTGTACTATAACTTTATAATTTTGGGTTTTTTTTTTCGTTTGTTTGTTTTTGTTTTTCAGAACAGGGTTTCTCTGTGTAGCCCTGGCTGTCCTGGAACTCACTCTGTAGACCAGGCTGGCCTCAAACTCAGAAATCTGCCTGTCTCTGCCTCTCAAGTGCTGGGATTAAAGGCATGCGCCACCACAGCCCAGCTACTTTATAAATTTTTTTAAGACCTAAATGAAGGGTGAGGCAGTTTACCTACAATTTTCTCTAAATTCCACTCTTGTACAATGTGGCTCAGGTTGTCACATGAAACTGGCTCTCATGAAGCAAGATCAGCCCATATTAGGAGAGTAAAAGGCTTTAGGATCTGTCTTCTTTTACTAGTTTGTTAATCATCTGAGTACCTAGGGCCTCAAGGCTCCTTTTTGAACCAGGTTCCTTTAGAAACTAGATACTAGGTTTCTCCAAATTTGTTCTTGCTTTATAGGGACTATCTCTCAGATAACTAGGGCTTTCAACAACACAGACAATAGTATCATTTTGCTCTCTTTATGATAGCTTTACTTCTCAGATATTTAAAAGGACATTCCATTCTATCAGGCTGCATAAATAGCAAAGTGCTATTGAACATCACATCTACTTCAATTTGGTAGTGACTATTGTATCTCAAGCCCTTAAGTGACTTGAAATCTGAATGTTACTTTGTTGTTTGTAATGCCACCTATTTTTGATTAACATGAGCAGCCCAAGTGATTATCTCATAATAATCATCATGGTTAGGACTGTGTATGTCATAGTCATTGTTTGAAAGGATTTTTTTTTTGCTTTGATATTTTAGGATCTGTTATAACTGTTGCCCTTTGTAGAATAGACCACTATTACATGTAATGAAAGCATTTGTAGAAAAATATCTAATTTAGATTCAGATAAGATGGAATGCTACACTGATAATCTTGAGTGGGGGGGCACTAAGCAACATTGAGAAGAGACAGTATCCCCAAGAAAGAAAGAAAGAAGGCAATCAGTTTTGTCCTTTGCCTTTGGCAAATACAAACAAATGCCCCTCTGTCCAGGCTATCATTACAGTGAACAAAATTCCTAGGTGGGTTCTCTATACTGAAATACTTCGA
>NC_045030.1:78820709-78824753 GCF_008632895.1 Mastomys coucha | reverse complement strand
GGTTAGCTCATGGTCTGATATCTTTTCATAAGTACCAACCTTCTAAAGAGGATCTGTAAAGGACATTGTCTCTTTGTATTCATAGGTTCTAGGATTCTGGATAGATACAATGGTGCCCTCACTCTCAAGTTATCTTCATAAAATGGTGTGGTATTTTCATATAAGCACACCCTGTATACTTTCAAGCATACCCAGATGACTTACAATGAATTCTGCAATGTGAATATTGTATAAATAGTTGGCACACTTGATTGTTTCACTTTATTGTTTAGGGAATCCTGATAACCAAGGCTCAGACTGTACTTATTCACTGTGTAATCTCCAGTAAGTATATATCAAGAACTCAGAGATACATCTGTTTAATGCATTGGTAGATAAAGGAAGATGATCTCTGGCAATTTCTGTATTTTGGCTTTACATGTGTGTTAGGAAATATGTTATCTTTTGCTCCTGAATACAGAAAAGAAGTGCTATAATTGCAAATTGGGAAGCACTTTCATTCTATATACCAGTGTTGAGACTAAGCATCATGCTATTGAACTGAGTTAGAAGTTTAAGGATTGTAAACCCCTTCAGCTCCTTCAGTCCTTTCTCTAACTCCTCCATTGGAGACCCCATGCTTAGTCCAATGGTTGGCTGTGGGCATCTGCCTCTGTATTTGTCAGGCTCTGGGAGAGCCTCTCAGGAGACATAGGAATAACAATAATATCAACCAACCAGACTGCCCAGAGCACCCAGGGACTAAACCACCAACCAAAGAGTACACATGGAGGGACCCATGGCTCCAGCTGCATATGTAGCAGAGGATGGCCAAGTTGTTCATCAATGAGAGGAGAAGCCCTTGGCCCTGTGAAGGCTCTATGCCCCAATGTAGGGGAATGCCAGGGTGGTGAGGAGAGAGTGGGTGGGTTGGTGGGGGAATACCCTCATAGAAGCAAGGGAGGATGGGATAGGGGGTTTCCCAGGGTGGGGGAATGGGAAAATAATAACACTTGGAATGTAAATAAATAAAATATCCAATAAAAAATTAAAAAAAGAAATTTAAGGATTTACCAAAGAAGCTAAGTAAGGCAATTCGTTAACCCATATTTCTGTACACAGACACCTCAGACGCTTACTGTGATGTCACAAACTTTCATCAGTTATGACCCTCGAATTCTTACATTGTTTTTACTTGTGTAGAGCCCATTAATCCCAATGAACAGTGTGATAAGTACAGGATTAAGCAGGTGTGTTTTAGTACCTGTTGCCCTCTAGGACTGGGAATTTTCAGTGGGCTAAATTTATGTATATATAGGAAAAGTATTAGGGGTGATATTAAGTAATGTACTTTCATGACTTTCTAAATTAATCCTTTTTGTATGTATGTCACCCCACAATCATTGTGATTTCAGGACACTAGGGTTAGTGGCTTCCTATAATCTGGATTTTTTTTTTTTTTAATCTAGAGGAATTTGCTCTTTTTTTTTTCAAATGGAGTTTACTATTTTTGTCATTTTAGGCATCTTGGCTGTGATAACAAGAATCATGAATGGCTAGAGAGAGATGGTTCAATAGATGAGGCACCATACAAGCATGAGGATATTATAATGTGAGTTCAAATATCCATAAGTCACATAGAAGCTGAATGTATAGTTTGATCATCTATAATCTCAGCACACCTATGAGGAGATAGGAAGCAGAAATGGGAGAATCCCTGAAACTCAGGGGTCAACTAGCTTGGCATACACAGTAGCAAACATGATAGCTTATGTCAAATAAGGTTTACAAAGAGAAGCAACACTTATACACTCTGACCTATACACATGCCATAGCTGCTATACTCACATGTTTAAATGCCATGTCTCATTCACAAACACACTGCACACACATCCACAACCCCAGCCACCCACCCATATATACATACACAATAGTGAACTAGGAATGCGTTATTGCATTGAAATCAGAACACCTGCTTTCTTTTTATTAGTGAAAAAAGTACTCAGGAGAATTCTGCTCGCTTAATTACCATATCATGCAATACCAATGAACCTGAGGAATATTGTGAGGATACAGAACAAGAGAGAGACTGACATTTCTAACAGTTTGTCTCATAAGTATCTTCCTGTCCTTCATTTTCAGTTAGTAACAACAGTGGCTGCTGACCCTTCCCCAGATGAGACACTCTGCAATGCTTCAGCTGAACAATGCTATAACTTGCAGTAAAAATCTTTACATAGTATGCCAGTGGGTAAAAATAGAACTCTTTTGGTACTACATGTGTTATGTCTACTAATGATATGTTTGGGAAAGAAATAATTAGCAACTTTTGATACTCCTTATTTCCTATTGTCAATGTACACCCTCATTTTTATTTTACCCACTTTGAAAATTTGTTATTACCATTCTTACAATTTCAAGGTCATTTGGGGAAGGGAAAGAGGTTATTTTCCCATCTATAATAATAGCTTGCTCATGTTCACTGTAATTGCATAATCCTACTTAAACAGCAGTAAACAGACTCCTTACTAATGAATTCAGGCCTGCTTTTAGAATTATCTTCTAATATTTCATTTTCTTTGATATTTTCAAAATATGATAAAAATTCTGTGGTCTTTTATATAATTAGCAATTCTAAACCACTGTGTTTATTGACATGATTTTAGATAAAACAGCAAGAGGTACAATCTCAGCTCATGAAGAGTAGTCATGATTATCTCAAGAGGTACCCATGATTACTTTGGGTCATTATCTCAAGAGGTACACAAGATTACTTTGGGTCATAGCTTTTTATGGAACCCAGATGGACTAGCTAATTTCATGTCAACTTGACATAAGTCATAAGAGAGGAAGGAACATCAATTAAGAATATGTCAGAACTCCAGATATTGATGTAGGAGAGGTTGACCTTATCTGATATCAGTGGTAGGGGAGGGAGGTTTGATGCCCCAGTGGAGGGGGATGATAGAGGAGTGAAGCAGGAGTAAGTGAATGGGTGGAAGAGCACCCTTGTAGAGACAAAGGTGAGGAGAAGAGGGGTGAGGGGGTGGGGTGGTTGGTGGAGGGGTAACTGGGAATGTAAACAAATAAAATTATTATTAATAGTAATAATAAAAAATAATAATCAAAAAAGGAATACGCCTGCATAAGATTTGGCTGTTGTATTAGTCAGGGTTCTCTGGAGTCTTATGGTAGTCTCTATGTAGTAAAGGAATTTATTGATGACTTACAGTCTGTAGTCCAACTCCCAACAATGGTTGGCAGCAGCTGTGAATGGAAGTCCAAGGATCTAGCAGTTGCTCAGTCCCACAAGGTAAGCAGGCAAAGCAGACTGAGCCTTCCTTCTTCCAATGTCCTTATATAGGTCTCCAGCAAAAGGTGTGGCCCAGATTAAAGGTGTGTGCCACCACACCTTTAATCCCAGATGATCTTGAACTCATAGATCTTCCTATCTTAATCTTCTGGGAATCATAGCCACTATACGTCAAGATCCCCATGCCAAGATTCAGGTCAGAGACTTGTATTTCTCAGCCTCCAGATTAGGGCCACAGATGAGCCTTCAAATTCTGGATTGTAGTTCATTTCAGATATAGTCAAGTTGACAACCAGGAATAGCCACTACAGCTGTAGACAGGCTTGTAAGACATTTTTTAAATTGATCAATAGGGGAGGGTCCAATTCATTGTGGGTATTGACATCCGTGGTCTGATGGTCCTGTATTCTAAAAGACAGAAGAGTGAGCAACCTGTGGGAAGCAAGCCAGTAAGCAGCACCCCTCCATGGCCTCTGCATCAGCTCTTGCCTCCAGGTTCCTGCCTGGTTTGAATTCTTCCCTCAGTTTCCTTCAGTGAAATGTGATTCAAGATATGTGAGCCAAATAAATCCTTTCCTCCTCAAGTTGCTTTTGATCATGGTGTTTTATCACAGAAATAGTAAGCCTAACTAGGACATCAGATGGTCTTTTTGTTCTAGAGCTTTCAGGTATGCTGTTAAGCTGCTAATGTATGCTCTCTTTGGTTTCTTTTTGGAGGCATTCAGAGCTGAGTTTCCCTCTTTTTTTTTTTT
>NC_045030.1:78816650-78819556 GCF_008632895.1 Mastomys coucha | reverse complement strand
ATGGTGGAGCATGTGTCCTTCTTACATGTTGCAGTATCTTTTCGGTATATGCCCAGGAGTGGTATAGCTGGGTCCTCCGGTAGAACTATGTCTGAGTTTTCCTCTTAGCACTGCTTTCATTGTGTCCCATAAGTTTGGGTATGTTGTGCCTTCATTTTCATTAAATTCTAGAAAGTGTTTATTTTCTTTCTCTATTTCTTTCTTGATCAAGTAGAATAGACTTCAATACCCCACTCTCATGAATGGACAGATCATGGAAACAGAAACTAAGCAGAGACACAGTGAAACTAACAGAAGTTATGAACCAAATGGATTTAACAGATATCTATAGAACATTCATCCTTAAACAAAATAATATACCTTCTTCTCAACACCTCATGGTACCTTCTACAAAATTTACCAGATAATTGGTCACAATACTGACCTCAACAGATACAAGAAGATTGAAATAATCCCATGCAGCATATCAGATCACCATGGACTAAGACTGGTCTTCAATAACAACAAAAACAACAGAATGCCCACATACACATGGAAGTTGAACAATGCTCTATTCAATGGTAACTTGGAGAAGGAAGAAATATAGAAATTAAAGACTTTATAGAATTTAATGAAAACAAAGATACAACATACCCAAACTTATGGGACACAATGAAAGCAGTGTTGAGAGGAAAACACATAGCTCTGAGTGCCTCCAAAAAGAAACTGGAGAGAGCATACATTAGCAGCTTAACAGCACACTTGAAAGCTCTAAAACGAAAAGAAGCAAATACACCCAAGAGGAGTAGATGGCAGGCAATAATCAAGGTCAAGGCTGAAATCAACCAAGTAGAAATAAAAAGAACTATACAAAGAATCAACAAAACCTGGACTGGTTCTTTGGCTCAACAAGATAGATAAACCTTTAGCCAGATTAACCAGAGGGCACAGAGACAGTATACAAATTAACAAAATCAGAAATGAAAAGGGAGACATAACAACAGAAACCAAGGAAATCAAGAAAATCATGAGATCCTACTACAAAAGCCTATACTCAACAAAACTGGTACATCTGGATGAAATGGACAATATTTTAGACAGATATCAGATACCAAAGTTAAATCAGGACCAGGTACAGCATGTAAACTCTCCCATAACCCCTAAGGGGTCCTGGTTCAACTGGCAGTCAGTATGTACAAGAATGCAAAATGATCCATTCTTATTTCCTTGTACAAAGCTCAAGTCCAAGTGGATCAAGAATGCCAATAGATATATACTTATCACCCTACACAAAACTCAGTCCAAGTGGATCAAGGACCTCCACATAAACCAGATACACTGAAACTAATAGAAAAGAAAGTGGGGAAGAGCCCTGAACACATGGGCACAGGGGAACATTTCCTGAATAGAACACCAATGGCTTATGCTCTAAGATCAAGAATCAACAAATGGGACCTCATAAAATTGCAAAGTTTCTGTAAGGCAAAGGACACTGGCAATTGGACAAAAGGGCAACCAACAGATTGGGAAAAGATCTTTACCAATACTACACATGATAGAGGGCTAATATCCAATATATACAAAGAACTCAAGAAGTTAGACTCCAGAGAACCAAATAACCCTATTAAAAATGGGGTACAGAGCTAAACAAAGGATTCTCAACTGAGGAATATCAAATGACCAAGAAGGGTGTATATAGAAGTATTCAACATCCTTAGTTATCAGGGAAATGCAAATCAAAACAACACTGAGATTCCACCTCACACCAGTCAGAATGGCTACGATCAAAAACTCCGGGGACAGCAGATGCTGGCCAGGATGTGGAGAAAGAGTTACACTCCTCAATTGCTGGTGGGATTGTAAGTTGGTACAACCACTCTCTAAATCATTTTGGCGGTTCTTCAGAAAATTTGACATGGTACTATATGAGGACCCAGCTATACCACTCCTTGGCATATACCCAAAAGATGGTCCAACATATAACAAGGACACATGATCCACTATGTTCATAGCAGCCTTATTCATAATAGCCAGAAGCTGGAAAGAACCCAAATGCCCTTCAAAAGAGGAATGGATACAGAAAGTTTGGTACATTTACACAATGGAGTACTAATCAGCTATTAAAAACAATGACTTCATGAAATTCACAGGCAAATGAATGGAACTAAACAATATCATCCTGAGTGAGGTAACCCAGTCACAAAAGAATATACATGGTATGCACTCACAGATAAGTGGATATTAGCCCAAAAGCTCAGAATACCCAAGATATAATTCACAGGCCACATGTAGCTCAAGAAGGAGGAAGACCAAAGTGTGGATGCTTCAGTGCTTCTTAGAAGGGGAACAAAATTCTCACAGGAGAAAATATGGAGACAAAATGTAGAGAAGAGACTGAAGGAAAGGCCATCCAGAGAATGCCCCACCTGGGGATCCATCCCATATACAGACATCAAACCCAGACACTATTGTGTATGCCAAGAAGTACTTGCTGACAGAAGCCTAATATAGCTGTCTCCTGAGAGGCTATGACAGAGCCTGACAAATACAGAGGCGGAATGATGATTGCAGCCAACCATTGGACTGAGCACAGGGTCCCCAATAGAGGAACTAGAGAAAGGACCAAAGGAGCTGAAGTGGTTTGCAACCCCATAGGAAGAACAACAATATCAACCAACCAGACCACCCAGAGTTTTCAGGGACACCACCACCAACCAAAGAGTGCACATGGAGGGACCCATGACTCCAGCTGCATATTTAGCAGAGGGTGGCTTTTTTGGTCATCAATGGGAGGAGAGGCCATTGGTTCTCGAAGGCTAGGTTCTCTAGTGTAGGGGAATGCCAGGGCATGGAGGCAGGAGTAGGTGGGTGGGTGGGGGAGCATCTTTATAGAAGCACGGGGGAGGGGAGGGGTTGGATAGGGGGTA
>NC_045030.1:78793248-78813275 GCF_008632895.1 Mastomys coucha | reverse complement strand
AATTGGGAAAAGATCTTTACCAACCCTAAATCTGATAGAGGGCTAATATCCAATATATACAAAGAACTCCAGAAGTTAGACTCCAGAGAAACAAATAACCATATTAAAAAATGGGGTACAGAGCTAAACAAAGAGTTCTCAACTGATGAATACTGAATGGCTGAGAAACACCTAAAGAAATGTTCAACATCCTTAGTCATCAGGGAAATGCAAATCAAAACAACCCAGAGATTCCACCTCATACCAGTCAGAATGTCTAGGATAAAAAACTTAGGTGACAGCAGATGCTGGTGAGGTTGTGGAGAAAGAGTAACACTCTTTCATTTCTGGTGGGACTGCAAGCTGGTACAACCACTCTGGAAATCAGTTTGGCGATTCCTTCAGAAATTGGACATAGTTCTACCAGAGGATCCAGCTATACCACTCCTGGGCATATATCCAGAAGATGTTCCAACATGTAATAAGGACACATGCTCCACTATGTTCATAGCCTTATTTATAATAGCCAGAAACTGGAAACAAACCAGGTGTCCCTCAACAGAAGAATGGATACAGAAAATGTGGTACATCTACACAATGGAGTACTATTCAGCTATGAAAAATAATGAATTTATGATATTCTTGGGGAAATGGATGGATCTGGAGAACATCATCCTGAGTGAGGTAACCCAATCACAAAAGAACATACATGGTATGCATTCTCTGATAAGTGGATATTAGCCCAGAAGTTTGGAATACACAAAGTACAATCCATTGTTCTAATTTTTAATGAAATCTCTGTTTTGAGAATGTGGTGGCAGCATTGTGGAAGGCTGGTGGTCGACATAGGGCATCTTTTCTCAGCCATGGCAATGCAGTGCAAAGAATAGACATGGCCTCTTGCTTCTCTTCACAGCCATAAGATAATGAGTACTCAGGTCTGTTTGTTAAAATGCTATTTTTAAAACCATATGAATGTAGAATGATTGATTACAAGTCCACATCATGACACAAATTGAGTAATTTAGGTAAACCAGGGAAAACAGTCATAGTTTTATGATTATAATAAATTAGATGAATGTTCACTCTTCCAAGATCTTATATTAAAGAAAAACTTTAAAAAAGTTTATATAGTTGTAGGAAATTTATTCTTAAATATGAATTATATTGTAACTTAATTTGATTTCTAAGGTGTAAATGAAGATGTAAAAATTGATATAGTTGTGATACAGAGTATATTTCCCTTCAGATAACATACCATAATGCAATGGAAAATTATTTTAAATATGTTCTCTAATAAAATCCAGAACCCTAAAGAAAAAGAATTAGAATGTTGATTTGGCTAAAAAATAATAGTAGCCTACCAGGTATTTCTAAAGTCCCTGCTCCTAAGTTAGTACTACTGTATGAACCTTGAATGTTACACATCTCATTTTTGAAAAGGCCCTGTAAAGGGAGTTACAGAAAAATTAACATGCTATTATGTTTTACTGCAAATGCTTTAGACCATTTGAAAAGAAACAGTGGTTACAGACATGATCCTGAAACTTTTTATTTCCTCCCTTCAGAGCTAATCAGCTCCAACCAAATTATCCCGTCTCAGACTTATACTGCCTATGGATTTTTCTAAAATTAAAAACTCCTACAAATGGTTTATTTTAGCAAAGATTTGACAACTTGTTTCTCATTTCCATTCAGCTTAGTGCATTCTAGGAGCTCTTGCATTTGATGGCCCCCATGACAATGTCTTTTTATAACGTATCATTTATCTAGTTCTCTAATACTGGCTGTTGGGACTTCTTTTTAAAAATTTGACATAAAAACCAATGCTATAGACATTTTTTTTACAGTTTTGTTCTTTGTGGGCACAGGGGTTTATATCAAAGTAGCATTTCTGGATTTTAGACTACATTCATCTTAAGTTTAATAGACTTTGCAAGATCACATCCAAAGAAATTACAGCAATTTTCCTTCTCACTGTTCATGGGTGTGGTTCCCAGTTTTTCTACATTGCTAGTGGTTTGCACACTTTTCAGGGTTTTGCCAGTTTCGTTTGTGTGAAATCAAACCCTCCTACTTCATTTCTTTATGATTTTCATCATGTTGCCAGGTCTGGGTATATTCTAAGTATCTGTCTTTTCAATGTTATTAGTAATTACATAAATAAATGGCATGCCTAAATATGGAGTAATTAGTTACTTCCTGTTGAATTGACACTGAACTAATCTACTTGAGGAAGTTAGAGACCACTACACTCATTAAGCCAATAAAACTACAAGAGTCCTTTATTTGGGTCGGCAACCAAGAGTGGGCTAGTTCCTCAGAAAAATCTTAATTAAAGGAAAACCCCACGATTATATCAGTTATAGATGAGGGTCAGCGTAACCTTGCAACATCTGTTTTGGCAGAACACAACATGTCAATTAATTTTGATATATACCTCTATTGGTTAGTTTATGTTTAGTTTGAACAAACTTTAATTATTTGGGTTAATACATCTGGATTGTGGTCAGGGTCACTGATAAATCCCAAATATGTTGCCAACACAGATGTGGCTGTTGTGGAAATAGAGGGCTGAGAAACGTGTAAGCCAGTGGTTCTCAACCTTCCTAATCCTGTGACCCTTTAATACACTTCCTCATGTTGTGACCCCAACCCGTAAAATTATTTGTGTTGCTACTTAATAACTAATTTTGCTATAGTTATGAATCATAATGCAAACATCTGTGGTTTCTTACAGTCTTAGGCATCCCCTATGAAAAGGTCATTTGACCTGCAAAGGGGTTATAACCTACAGGTTAAAAACTGCTGATAAACAAACATAAAATGGAATCAGGACAAGATGACGTTACTATAGTCACTTCAACACAGTAGCCTGACTTGTGACTTATAGAAGAAAGGATTTATTTGGGCTTGTAGTTCCAGGGGATCCTTCCATCATGGTCAGGAAGGTATGGCAGCAGGAATGGAAGGAATGGCATCTAACCAGGAGGGTAACTGGTTACATTGGCTCTTCAGTGGGAAAATAGAGAATATCCAGGCTATCAGACCTTAAGACCTATACCTAGCTATATACTTCCTCCAGCAAGGTTCCACTTCCTACAGGTTCCATAAACTTCCCAAATAGTCTCACTGACTGCAGACCAAGTATTCGAACTCATGAACACTTGACAGTAGACAATGCAGTATGAGAGTATATTTGCCTTCTTGGTGTATACTAACCATCCCTTCAGGATTTGGGCATGTTATATTGTGAAGTAGAGAGGCAGCCTGAAGAACACATTACTATGGCAACTCTTTCCCAGAGGGTTTACAAAACAGGCAGCTGAACATCCAGTGATACATAAAGAGCAACAGGCATTATAGAGGAGATGGCACAGTTAATAATGTGCTTGCTCGTCGAGCATGAGGACTTGAGATTTGGATTCCCAGAATTCATATACAAAAGCCAGACATGGTGGCACACATTTGTATTCCCAGTGGGAAAAAGTGATGATGGGTCCCTAGACTTCACTAGCCAGCTAGTTTATTTTAATCAGCTAAGTTTAAGTGACTTATAACAGATAAGTTTAGTGACTGTTTCTAAAATACAAGGTTGATTCCTAGAGAAAAAATACCTGAAATTGATTCTGTCCTCTATACATACTTATGAACATGTACACCAACATGAACACACACACACACACTCCTGAAGAACAGGGAGCTGATAAATAGCTATAGGCTCATTGGAGAGACAGTTAGGATGGTTGCTTCATAGTTGTTGAGGAAGATACCAGTTCAAAGCTTGAGAGAGCCCATATGCTTTTTTTTTTTAAATGTCTCCCGCTGTGCATTAGGAAAACTGGCTAGATAGTCAGCATTTCATCATGAAAGAGGAAGAATCACACGATGTTCAAGCCCTGGAAGAGCAATTGCCAGTCAATGCCTGCTAGGGGAGGGATAGCCAGCTTTCTCTGTGGGTATGGTCCCAAGTAAGTTGATCATGCTCCAGTGGACTGTGTTTTCAAATATAATCAACAAATTGCATCTCTCTCTCTCTGTCTCTGTCTCTCTCTGTCTCTGTCTCTCTCTCTCTTCCCTTCTCTCTCTCTCTCTCTCTCTCTCTCTCTCTCTCTCTCTCTCTGTGTGTGTGTGTGTGTGTGTGTTTGTGTATGTATGTAAGAGAGAAGGACATAAAGGAGATTTTGTGTTTTTATTGAACTGGGGTGATGGTGTCATTTACAGGTATAAGTTTTAAACAGATAATTTTTGACTTTAATAATTACTAAATATAACACCCAGAAGTGGACATATATAAGGGATGAATTTTGCCTTGTAAGATGCTATAACAGAAGACTTCCTTAAAAAAAATAAAAATTGAAGTCTTTAAAGGACAGCCCCAGGGAACAGAAAGTATAATTACTGAGTGGGCAGGAGCCCTACAGCCCATCCCCTAGCAGGCTTTTTTATTGATCTGAAGTTTGCAGAGGGTGGAGCTGGTAGGACAGAGCTCAGTAGATACTGCAAAGACCTTGCTGATTTTTCCCAACCCCAGAGAGACATATATTTATTGGCCAGTTGCAGAACCTGCTTATCAGCTTAAAATGCTCCTTATCCCTCTTTCCAGCTGATATCTATCTTCCTAGGAGAGCTCCTCAGAGCATTTTCTGGGTTAACAGAGAATGCTAATTATCAGACAAGTCATGCTCTGAAACAGGAAAATCTCTTTGTGGCACCAGTAAAAATAGATTGCATGAAATCTACACAGATTGACTTTTAAAGAGGATCTGATTAAAAAAAAAACAAAAAATAAAATAAAACAAAGTACTTGAGATGAAACCTCAGTACTTGTCACCATAAAGCAGAGGCAAAAAATGCCAGTTATCTGGATCCTATGACCCAGTTCATACTGTACATAGATGAATAAATGAGAAGGAAGAACCCCTGGAAGCTATTCAGAGCCATAGGATAACTACCCAACTTCTGGGCTATTTACTTAAAATTTTCTCCTTGGTGCAGTTCTAATGTGCAAAATGTCCTCAGATGAATGGGTACTGTTTTCAACCGGACAAATGGGAACTATTTTCAACTTTTGACATGCTGATGTCTGAGAACCATTATGTTTTGTGTCTAAGGGATTCCTATTGGCTGATGGTTATAAAATAACATTCCACCTCTGACTTGTTTATTTATTTATTTACACCCCAAATGCTGCCCCCTCCTGGTAAGCCCTCCACAAAATCCCTCCTCCACCATTCCTCCCCTTCTCTGAAAGAGTGTGCCCCCATTGGGTATCACCCAGGTACATTAAGTTTCTGCAGAATTTTTCTGCAGGATTAGGCACATTTCTCTCCCATTGAAGCTAGAGAAGGCATCCCAGTTGGGGAATGTATTCCAAAGTCAGATTTTAGGGACAACTCCCACTCCAGTTATTGGGGCATGTGGAAGTTGAGCTTCACATCTGCTACATATGTGGCAGGGCACTCAGTTCAGCCAGTGTTTGCTCTTTGGTTTTGGCTCAGTCTTTGAAATCTCCCAGAGGTCCAGGTTATTTAACTCTGTTACAGGTCTTTTTGTGGAGTTCCTATCCCCTTTAGGGCCTTCAGTCCTTCCCCCCAACTCTTCCATAATATCCCCAAACCTCCAATCAATGTTTGTCTGGGTAGAGCCTCTTAAAGGACTGTTACACTAGGCTCTTGTCTCCAAGTATAACAGAGTATCAATAATAATGTCAGGGATTGGTGTCTGCACATGGGATGGGTCTCAAGTTGGGCCGGTTATTGATTGTCCTTTCCTTCAGTCTGTTCCATCTTTGTCCCTGCATTTCTTTTAGACAGGACAAATCTTGGGTCAAAAATTTTATGAGTGGTTTGGTGTCCTTATTCCTTCCACTTGGGCTCCTGTCTGACTACAGTAGGTGTCCTCTTCAGGTCCATGTCTGCATTGTTAGGCATCTCAGCTAAGGTCACCCACATTGACTCCTGGGAACCTCCCCCATCCCAGGTCCTGGAACTTCCTAGAGATCCCCCACCACACAATAGCAGATTTCCATTCATTCCCCTGTCTTTCTACATGCTTGTTCCTCCCTCCATTCTGTTCCCCATCCCCTCTACAACTCAGTTCTCTCCTGCCCTCTGTCTCTTCTGACTATTTTATTTTCCCTTCTAAGTGAGATTTAATCATTCTTCCTTGGGCCTTCCCTCTTGTTTATTTTCTTGGGGTCTGTGGGGTATATAATTGGTATCCTGTACTTTATGGCTAATATCCATATATCAGTGAGTACATACCATGTATGTCTTTTTGGGTCTGGGATACCTTGCTCAGAATAATATTCTCATGTTCTATCCATTTGCCTGCAAAATTCATGATGTTCTTGTTTTGAACATCTGAGTAGTATTCCATTGTATAAATGAACCACATTTTCTGTATTCATTCTTTGGTGGAGGGACATCTAGATTTTTTCCATGTTTCTGGCTATTATGAATAAAGCTGCTATGAACATAATGGAGCATGTGTCCTTGTGGGATAGTGGAGCATCTTTTGAGTATATGTCCCGGAGCAGTATAGCTGGCTCTTCAGATAGAACTATTTCCAGTTTTCTGAGAAACCACCAGATTGATTTCCAGGGTGCTTGTACATTTTGCAATCCCACCAACAATGGAGGAGTCCTACCCTATCTCCACATCCTTATCAGCATGTGCTGTCACTTGGATTTTTGATCTTAGCCATTCTGATTGGTGTAAGATGGAATCTCAGGGTTGTTTTGATTTACATTTTCCTGATGACTAAGGATGTTGAACATTTCTTTAAGTGCTTCTCTGCCTTTCTAGATTCCTGGGTTGAAAATTCTCTGATTAGCTCTGTACCTCATTTTTTCTCCTACTTACATTTTATTACTTCTTCCACAAGCACCTATTTTGCCCGTTTTCCATAATTTCCATGCAGATTGTTTTGTCATATGAGAAGTAATATCATCATTTCTCTCTTTTTAATTCTACTGTGATTTCCAATGCAGTTTTCTTTTTTTGTTTTATTGGTTATTTTATTTATTTATATTTCAAATGTTATCCCCTTTCATGGTTTCCCCTCTGTAAACTCCCTATCCCCTTCCCCTCCCCCTGCTTCTATGATGGTGCTCACCCACCCACTCCTGCCTCCCTGTTCTGGCATTCCCCTACACTGGAGCATAGAGCCTTCACAGGACCAAGGGCCTCTCCTCCCATTGATGCCAGACAAGGCCATCCTCTGCTACATATGCAGTTGGAGCCATGGGTCCCTCTATGTGTAGTCTTTGGTTGGTGGTTTAGTCCCTGGGAGTTCTGGGTGGTCTGGTTGGTTGATATTGTTGTTTTTCCTATATTTGTACCCCATTTTTCATAGCATTATTTTGGTTGTTAGAGTCTAACTTTTTAAATTTTTTTCTTTATTTACATTTCACATGTTATCCCCTTTCCTCATTACCTCTCAAAACCTCCCATCCCATCCCCCCTCCCTCTGCTCACTAACCTAACCACTTCTGCCTCCCTGTCCTGGCATCCCCCTATGTTAGGGCATCAAGCCTTCACAGGATCAACGGCCTCTTCTCTCACTGATGTTCCACAAGACCATCCTCTGCTACATATGCAGCCGGAGCCATGGGTCCCACCATGTGTACTCTTTGGTTGGTGATTTAGTCCCTGGGAGCTCTGGGGGTACTGGTTGGTTCATATTGTTGTTCCTCCTATGGGGCTGCAAACCCCTTCAACTCCTTGGGTCCTTTCTCTAGCTCCTCCATTGGAGACCCTGTGCTCAGTCCAATGGTTGGCTGAGAGCATCTACTTCTGTATTTGTCAGGCACTGTCAGAGCTTCTCAGGAGACAGCTATATCAGGCTCCTGTCAGCAAGCACTTGTTGGCATTTACAATAGTGTCTGGGTTTAGTGATTGAATATTGGAAGTATCTCCAGGTGGGACAGTCTCTGGATGGCCTTTCCTTCATTTTCTGCTCCATACTTTGTCTCTGTATCTCCTCCTGGTGCACACCTTTAATCCCAGCACTTGGGAGGCAGAGACAAGCGGATTTCTAAGTTCAAGGCCAGCCTGGTCTACAGAGTGAGTTGCAGGACTGCCAGGGCTACACAGAGAAACCTGGTCTCAGAAAAAAATATACAGAGTCTAACTTCTTAATTGGATACTTTGAATACTAGTCCTCTGTCAGATTTAGAGTTAGTAAAGATTTTTTTCTAATGTATATGTTGCTGTTTTGTCCTATTGACAATGTCCTTTGCCTTACAGAAGCTTTGCAGGTTCATGAAGTCCCATTTATCAATTGTTGCTCTTAGAGCCTGAGCTATTGGTGTTTTGTTCAGGAAGTTATCTCCAATATATTCAAGGGTATTTTCTACTTTCTCTTCTATTAGATTTAATGTATCCAGCTTTATGTTGAGTTCCTTGATTCACTAAGACTGAGTTTTGTGTAGGGTGATAAGTATATATCTATTTGCATTCGTCTACATGCAGACTTCTATTTAGCCCAGCACCACTTGTTGAAGACACTTTTTTTTTTTTAATCCATTGTAAGGTGTTAGCTTCTTTGTAAAAAATCAATGGTCATAGGTATGTGAGTGTATTTTTAGGTCTTTGATTCAATTCCATTGATCAACCTGTCTGTTTCTGTAACAATACTATGTAGTTTCTATCACTATTGCTCTGTAGTACGGCTTGAGATCGGGGTAGTGATTTCTCCAGAAGTTCTTTTTTTACTCAGTAAAATTCTTACAAACCAAATTCAAGAATACATCACAAACATCACTTACCATGATCAACTAGGCTTCATGCCAGGGATGCATAAATAGTTCAATATATGAAAATCTATCAATGTAGTCCAGTATATGAATAAACTGAGACAAAAAATCACATGATCATCTCATTAGATGCTGAAAAGCTTTCAACAAAATTCAATGCTACTTCATGTCAAAAGTCTTGGAGAGATCAGCGATTCAAGGCACATACCTAAACATAATAAAAACAATATACAGCAAGCAATAGCCATCTAATTAAATGGAGAAAAACTTGAAGCAATACCACCAAAATAAAGGACAAGACAAGGTTTCCCACTCTCTCCTTATCTATTCAATATAGTACTTGAAGGTCTAGCTAGAGCTATTAGACAACAAAGGAGATCAAGGGGATACAAATTGGAAAGGAAGAAGTCAAGGTGTTATTATTTATGGATGATATGATAGTATATATAAGTGACACCCAAAATTTTACCAGAGAACTTCTACAGCTGATAAGCAACTTCAGCAAAATGACTGGATACAAAATTATCTCAAAAAATAAAAACCAGTATCCCTCCTTTATATGAATGATAAATAGGCTGAGAAGAAGACCTCAGAAGATGGAAAGATCTCTAATGCTCATGGATTAGCAGGATTAACAGTAAAAATGGCCATTTTATCAAACAATCCACAAAGCAAACTCCAACAGTTTTTTTTTTACAGACATTGAAAGAGCAATTCTGAACTTCATATGGAAAGACTGATTTATAAACAGGAAACAACTTTGAATGTTCATCTCCAGAGATTAGTGTTGCTCTCCACCTCGCCTCCCACAAGTTGCTTTTTGTGCTGGAAGTGCTTATTGCAGAGACTTTTAATGGGTAAAGGTATTGAGACTAAGTGGCTATTGTATTGAGTACTCAGTCTTAAATGGAACATTTATATCATCTGGTCCAAGGCTCAGAGAATATCACAGAAGAGGGAATAGAAAGAATATAGGAGCTTGAGAATGGAAAGGAGTGTTGCGAAATGTCTCCTTGACATTACATGGTTTTTGAACTTATGAGTTCATATTACCTGTACAACCTGCACAAGATCTGGCTAAAATCAAATTGTCAATGTTCCAGCATGAACAGGAGAAGGGTTCATCAGGCCCCACTCCTTGCTGATGGGTTTTGGCAGTTAATGGCTTCTGGAGGATGGATAAATTTTTCTTCAGTGGTATAGCTACTGGCTAGTTACCTATCCTTCAGTATATAGTTCCTAACCAGTGCTCATGCAAGCCATCCTAACTAAACTCGGCTGGTTTCAAAGAGAGAACTGAAAGTGTTCAGAGGGGAGCATGTTGGGAGAAGGGTTTCTGAGGGAGTGGGGTGAGACAAAAGATGAATAATAGGGGATAAATATGATCAAAATATATCACATGTGGAGTTGTTAGAGACTAAAATGTTGGGAAAAACAAAATTTCTAAAGCTTGAAATTTTTTTCCTAAAATTATAAAAAAGATTAGAAAAGTTTTTGCTCAACAATTATACAATTATAAAGTATTACATTATTGTACAATACACTTGAATGTCCTGAAGGTTGCAGTTAATGTTTTCCATTTTTTTCCCCTCAAATTCATCAGATTCCAAGCTAGGGCCACGTGAGTTCTTAAAATTTTGTGGGACCTTTGTTTTCGAAGGTACAAGGAAATGCAATAGATAAGTTTACCATCCCTCCAAATGGAAGAAAGGGATGTTACTGATAGCAGGATAAATTCTGGTTAGCAGGTCTTCAGGATTTGTGCCAAGTTTCTTAGAATTGATAAATCTGTATTAATGAAGGATCAAAAAAGGATGTGTGCTCTCAGGGTGGTGCACCTTACTACCACTGCACCCATGGGTAGCCACCCAAGAACATTCTGTTCTGACCTTGCCCTTCTTCAGCAATTAGAGCTTTAAAGACAGTAAGCCAGTCTTGAAAGATGATAAGATGATTCCATTCTTATTTGTGAGGCAGGCAGCATGCAGTTGCCTCATGATATTTTGCTAGGTTAAATGGAGAGCAAGAAAGACAGGCTGACTAAGCAGCAGAAGGTTAGGATATATTGGAGGCTATTTCAGTGCAGATGTGTGCCCAGAGAATGCACCGATGATGTAGAGTTTGTCTTTCTCATCTCATCTGTGTGTGGAGGATGCAGGGTTTTTGTATTAAAAATAAGAAATTTGTCATGCAACTGTAGCCCTAATAATAGATATATGAAACTGTTGGCATCACCAGAAAAAATACAGCTTCACAAGTTGCTTCTCAGACTAGCTTCAAAAGCACAAAGATGTATCTATTGTTGTATAGCTGCATTTTCAACAGTGGCATAAGGAATCTGTGTTCATTAGTCAGTAATGAAGAATGAGACTGTGGCAGTCTCCCCTCAAGATGCTGGGTATTTATTATTTCATTTTGTCTTTATGCACTTATTTACTGTGTGTGGTGCATGCACACATTGATATGGGTATATACATAAGTGTATGGTTCAGTTGCATATGCATATGTGTTCACATGAATATGGAGGCTAGTGACAGATGTTTGGTATCCTCCTTGATTGCTCTTCAATTTATTCTTTCAGATAGCATCTCTCCCTGACTCTCTAGTTTACTGATTCAGCTAGGGTAACTGCCCAACAAGTTCCATGGCTTACCACAGTCTCCTCCTCCTGGTTCTTTGATTACAGGTATGTACTGCCATGGCCACCTTTTATGTGGATACTGGAAACCCAAACTCAGCTCCTCGTGAGTACATGGAATGCATTTTAGTGAATGGGCAATCTACTTAGCCGTGAATGCGTGTTGTTTTTTAAGCTTTTACAAGATTCCACCAGTAATTTTTAATGGGTTTAGTATCTATCACATCTCAATTTAGAGAAATCTAGAACTGGCATTTTATCTTATATATTTTGTCAAAATAGATGATACTCATATGGACAGCCTCACAATCTAAGCTTAAAACGAACATATAACCTAACAATTTCAGTCTAAAGAATTGACAGTGTGATGTAGCTACCACTACACTAATGTTGCTATTTGCCATATCAATAAGTGGAAATAACTCAAATGTCCAATGATGGATGCATGAATGCACTAATGCCTGTACATATATTTGATAGGACATTGTGATGAATGAAGTTCTGATACATGCTGCAACATGAGTGAGCTTTGAGGATACATAACTCAATGAAGTATTCCAGGACAAATACTGTATGACTAAGCTTTTGCAAGGTACTTATGAAAAATTACTTAGCAAAATTCACAGAGAGAGTAAATAGAATGGTGGAGGCAGGCCTGGGCTACATGAGTGCCTCTCTCAATAAACAGATAAAGAAGAAATTAAAGGTTCTGGCTGGAAATGTTTTGAAAATCTATGGTGGTAACAGTTACACAACTGTGTAAATTGCTTACTTAGAAACTGTTAAAATGACATATAACTATGTACTGGTGACAGAAAATCCTCTAAGAAACATACTGCTAGGTGATTTTGCCATTGAATGAACATCATGACTGCACCATCACAATACAAGCTTGTGGAACCACCTTGATGGATGAAGTCTGTCATTGATGGAAACATTGTTATGCATAACTATATATTTATAGTATATGTATTTTACAATAATTTTCAAAAATCAAACTTATAAGGAAGAATGTGATCATGACTGTTCTAATTTTATTGCTGTTTTGTTGTATGTGTAGGACTAGATGTATATGCAGGTGATGGCCTGTGTGTACATATGGAGGCCAGAGTGTAACCTGACATTTTACTATTTTGTGGGTTCTTTTTTCCCACCCTTTCCTACCCTTTTACTTCTTCCCTTTCAACTCACTAGCACTAGGTAGGAGAGGAAAAAAAAAACAGAATATAGATAAAGAGGGCAATGATATATTTAGGCTACTTCCTGCCAATTAGGGAATTGAGTCCCTTGTGCTAAGTTTGATCTTTACAGTCACGATATCTAATTTCTTCTCTTTGTCTCTTTGCACACTACTACTTGACAAACCGTAACCAATAGGACCAATAGCATCCAACCACCAACCGGACAACCAGATAACCCTTCTAGTGGGGCTCTAGAATTTGTGTATGCTCTGAAGCATCTCCAGAATTCCAAATGTCACATACAGAAATGATCACTAGCTGTCAAAACCACACCCCTGCTAAAACACAAGGCAAATCATAGTCAGCTGCTATGGACAGTCTGAAGCAGCCCCATATCACACACCAGGGATTAAAATGAAAATATATTCTTATATTTCTGTGTTTTTAAAGAAAGCAAAATTCTTATACCAGATGTTGTCTTTGGGTGTCTTCCTTTATTGCTATCCATATATGTCTATTAACTAAATATGTACCTGGTACCTGTGGAATCCAGAAGAAGGCATCTAATTCCTTGGAACTGGAGTTGTAAACAGTTATAAGCTGCCATATGGGTGCTGAGAATTTTACCTGGTTCCTCTAGAAAATAAGCCAGTGCTCATAAATACTTGAGTTATCCCTTCAGTCCTTCTTTACCTTCTTTTTTAAGGTACAATCTCTTAGCAAATCTAGAGTTCACAGACTGGTCCCAGGGATACGTCTTTCTCTGATTCCTTAGTTATTGAGATTATAGGAGAATGCCACCATGTCTGAATTTTTTTCTTGCATGGATAGTGGGGATGCCAACTCAGATTCTCATGCTTGCCCAGCAAAGACTACTCACTGATCCATTTCTTCAACCCTAATCATTCTTTATTATTATTGTTATTATCATTGTTACTATTATTACTATTATTATAGCATTACAGTATAGGTAAGAAAGTTACAGATCACCATGCGTGTAAGTTCAAACTAGAGTCCTTCATTTTTGCCCAGCAACCAAGAGTAGATTAGTACTTCAGAAAGACTCTTGGTGCTGAAACAGGTATACAGCATTTTTAAAGGCTAAAACCACAATTAAATCAGTTTTAGATGAATGTCAGAATAACTTTACAACATTTGTTTTGGCAGAACAAAGTAGTTATTTTGGCTACAGCATGTCACTTAATTTTTATTTATACTTTCTGAGTTATTTTTTATTTATGTTTAGTCTGTATAGACATAACTATTTAGATTAGTACATCTGGACCATGGTTGGAGCCATGGCAACCATAAATGTATTGCTAAGGTAGATCTGGTTATTGAGGGATAGAGAGCTGAAAAGTGTCTAAACAGATACAAAATGGAGTTACAACAAGATGGTGTTACCTTAGTCACTTCAATACAATGTTTATCTAAGAAAGCAATACAACTGAATTGTTGCCATATATTACTGATGTTAGGATGCTAAAGGGGCACCAGCATTACAGGTAGAGTACCAGAGGACAGGAGGCAAAAGTTTTGCCTGCTTCATTAAGTGCATTGAGCATCTCTTAAGCATCTACCTAGTAACACTGTGAAATTCCAGACTGTGGGCTGCCAACAGTTCCATGAGGTCTCCTAGGTGCTCTTCATTCTACCTGGGTATTGCTGGCTACCTATGTAAAGATGCACAGGAGCTTCACTATGCCCACTGCTGATTCTTCTCTCTCTCTCTGACTCTTCTACCAAGCCAACCTGGAGTCTTCTGATGTCCTTCCCCTCTGTAAACTAGACCAGAAGCCAGAGACTGTTGTAACAGCTATGGGTGTAACATCTGGATGTCAAGCACCTAGAGAATCAATGACATAGAAAGTGGGACCAGGTGCAAATAGAGAGTATCAAATCCAAAGAGACTCAAAAAGTCATCTTCTACCTCCTGTTCCTTTACTAAAGTGCTACATGAGCTGGGACACTAATGTCTTTTGTGTGGCTTTTACAATTTCTCTATGGTATACAGACTTGCCATGCAGTGTTTCCTGCTGGGCTGAGTCATGGCCTATCAGGACCTCATGGTTGCAATCTCACGCATAGACTTACCACAAGAGCTCAGTGACTGTTTAATTTTCTTGGTCCCGGAAACTCTTATGTTCCATGAAGTATATTCTCTCTCTCTCTCTCTCTCTCTCTCTCTCTCTCTCTCTTACTCTCTCTCTCTCTCTCTCTCTCTCTCTCTCTTGCTCTCTCTCTCTTCTCTCTCTCTCTCTCACTCTCTCTCTCCTTACATTTATTTTTAATATTTTACATATGTATTCTTACTAATTAAGGAATGACATCACAATTTACCACTATTTCTTTAACTTTTCTAAAATTATAACTTCTATATTATCTGAATTTTTATTGTGTGTGTGTGTGTGAGAGAGAGAGAGAGAGAGAGAGAGAGAGAGAGAGAGAGAGAGGAGAGAGGGGGAAGGGGATACAGAGGGAAAAGGGGGAGGGAGAAGGAGAGAGAGAGAATGCACACTCCAGAGTGTGCATGGAAGTCAGAAAAAACAACCTTACAGTTGATTCTCTCCTTCTACCACAAAGGTTTCAGGGATTGAACCAAAATCGTCAGGCTCTGTGGAAACTTCACATATCTACTGTCTTAGGATTTTACTTCTGTGAACTGACACCATGACCAAGGACAACATTTAATTGAGGGGAGCTTACAGGATCAGAGGTTCAGTCCATTATCATCAAGGCAGGAACATGGCAGCATCCAGGCAGGCTTGGTACAGGAGGAGCTGAAAAGTTCTACACCTTCATCTGAAGGCTGCTGGCAGAATACTGGCTTCCAGGCAACTGAGATGAGGCTCTTAAAGCCCATGGCCACAGTGACACACTTACTCCAACAGTGCCACACTTTTTTTATTAGATATTTTCTTTATTTACATTTCAAATGTTCTCCCCTTTCTTGGTTTCCCCTCTGAAAAAAAAAACCCGTATTCCCTGCCCCCTCCCCCTGCTCACCAACCCACCCTCTCCTGCTTCCTGGCCCTGGCATTCCCCTACACTGGGGCACAGAGCCTTCACAGGGCCAAGGGCCTCTCCTCCCATTGATGACTGACTAAGCCATCCTCTGCTACATATGCAGCTGGAGCCATGAATCCCACCACTTTCTAATAGTGCCACTCCCTGGGCTGAATACATACAAATCATCACATCTACTAAGCTACCTTTTAAAAATAATTTTTAAAATGACTGATACATTTTATTTTATGTAACTAGTGTTTTGCTTTCATGTATGTATGTGGACCACATGTGTGCCTGGTTCCCAAAAGAGACATTGCATCTCCTAGAACTGGAGGTACAGTTGTGAGCCATCATGTGGGTGCTGAAAACTGGAACTGTGTTCTCTGCAAGAGCAACAAGTGCTCATAATCAGAGATCCATCTATCCAGCTTCAGCTACTAAACCATCTTGTCAGCAAAGATTTATATTTTGGGCTTTTATCTATACTTTTCTTTTAAGATTCCCTCATTCTTAGTTGTATGGACATAAGCAAACCTCTAGTTGGAAATACAACTGTGTCTGGGATGTTTGCTCCATCTGGGGCTTCTTCATTAATGTATCAAGGGGCTTTATAAACCAGTTTTGGAAAGGGTGGTTGTGGTAGGTCAAATATTACATAAGGTAGAGGTTCATTACTTATATAATACAGAGCTTTAGTATCCTTTTGAATTTTGTCATATGTTTTCATTAACACTTTCAATCATTTCTTGTACATGTAGAGTCTTGTCATACGAATAGCTTCTTATTTTATCTGACAGTAAAATCATGTATTTTGCTGATACAAAACATGTTTTGGAATATGTATATATTCTGATATGGCTCAGTTATGCTTGTTAATATATATTACCGTTCATGCATTTATAGTAAGAATATAAATTTTACTCTATTTTAAGAACATACATTTTTGTTAATATTGTTAGTGTTGAATAATCTCTGGAATTTGTTCCTTCCACCTAATGGAAAGTTTATGTTCTTTGACTAACACCCTAACATCTTTGCCACCCTTACTTCCCTAGAAATGACCATTTTACAATATGTTTCTATGAGTGACAATCAGCTCTGTCACTATGACAAGTTCATCCATCTAAAGCAGTGGTTCTCAACCTATGGGTCACAACCCCCTTGGCAAACCTATATCTCCAAAAATATTTGCATTATGACTCATAACAGTAGCAAAATCATAGTAATGAAGTAATAACAAAAATAATTTTATGACTGGAGGTCATCAAGCATGAGGACTATATTAAGGGGTCACTGTATTAAGGGAAGGTTGAGAACTACTTATCTAAACATTGATTGTTTTTTTTTTCTGACAACTTCTGAATGTTTGGTCTACAGCCAGATGACCATATTGCTTTGGACCTATGGTGTAGTAGAACATCATAGTGGGGAATATGTTTCCCCATCATAGTGGGGGAAAGTGGTTACCTCATGATGACCAGAAAGTAGAGAGTAAACGAGAAAATTACCAGAGTTCCAATTTCCTCTCAAGACAGCACTCCAATGATATAACTTCCTCCTACTATGACTACCTCTTAACCCACTAAATCCCCATAATATCATGCTTTTAGTTCCACTAAAAGGTATGTGGGCCTTTGTGGGACATTCAATATTAAAATTACAGCAATAACCAACAGCTTCCTAGAGCCATTTACTGTTTGCTTTTTTTTCTGAGTCCTCTGAGTTTTATTCTTTATTTTTTTCCTGGGTTAAATTTGACCAGATGGTTCAATGACAGAGCAATGTTAGTTCACTGTGCTATTTATGGTATTCCATAATTTTCATTAATTAAAATAAGTTTGCATCAGGAAATTTTATGACCCCTTTGTGTCTATTAGTCTCAAGATCAAGAAAACAATCTATTATATATCATGAATTTCCATGTGTCTCAGTTAGTAGAGATCACTATCAATACCTCACTTACCCCTTGGCTAACCACCCACTCTGCAAGTCATGTAATTTTCTCACTTTCCTTTGACTACCCTCTCTGGCATTCACATTTTTCTTGATTGACTAGTATATAAGAGAAAGGGCAAAATGAAGTGGGGAAGAAATGAAAACAGTATCAGGTGTGTGGTGGAGGGTGAATAAGTCACTTTCTGAGGTGCAGAATTTAAGGGTAGCTAGAAACAGACATCAGGAATCTGCCTATGCGATATCATCAGGCAGCGAGTAAAAAGATTAACTATGTATGCAAGGCTCACTTGGCAGCATGCCTATTTTGGTAAATAAGGTTTAGCATATGGAAGGATTGGAGGGAGGTAAGAGGCTTGCACCAGGCTAGTGGAAAGAAAGCCTCTGTTTATTAAAAAAGAAAATCAGAGAATTTTCCATTCATCTTAATTTTTGAAATATTATATTGTAATACTGTTTTTCTGGATCCGTTGCTCTTTTGCCTTCTCTTAGACTTCACTATAGATAATTTTCTCTCCTACTTCTGATTTTGCAGGGAGAAAACAGAAAAGAACGACAGAGATAGAGAGTGGATCAGGGAGGAAGGGGGTGAACAAACATTTTGAAAAGGAAAAAGATAGGGAATAGATTTTTAGGGGTTGGAGGAAGAACTCAGTAGCTAAAGAAACTTAATGCTTCTTCAGAGGATTGGAGTTCAGTTCCTAGCATCTATGACAGGTGGTTCACAACTACCTTTAATTTCAGCTCCAGAGGACCCAATACCCTTTTCCAGGTTCTGCAGGCACCTGCACTCACATGCAATCCCTGGTACATCCATATAATTAAAAATAAAATAAATGTTTTTAAAGTATTTGCTTTATAAGGATTTGTGAAATATGCACCATTTGTTTGTCCAAAGGTATATACTTTATAGAGGGGTGAAGAATGTGTGTTAGGAAGAGTATAGGAATTTCCTTTGGAAGCCTCTCAGTGGTTCTCAACCCATGGATTGTGACCCCTTTGGTGGTCAAATATTGCTTTCACTACGTTCACCTAAGACCATCAGAAAATACAGATGTTTACACTACAGTTCATAACAGTAGCAAAATTACAGTTATGAAGCAGAGACAGAATAATTTTATGGTTGGGGCTTACCACAGCATCAGGTACTGTAACAAAAAGCCATAGCATTAGAAATGTTGAGAACCACTGCTGAAACTGCTTTCAAGTTGGTGGTAATATTGACAAGTGAACCTGGAAACTGAATATTCTGACATATATTCCATGTGGTGGTTTGAATATGTTTGGTCCAGGGAGTGTTACGATTAGTAGGTGTGGCCTTGTTGGTGTAGATGTGGCCTTGTTGGAGGAAGTATGTCACTGTGGAGATGGGCAATGACACCCTCCTCCTAACCACATGGGAGACGGTCTTCTCCTAGCACCCTTCAGATGAAGATGTAGAACTCTTAGCTCCAGAGTGCTTTGTCTGTCCGAATACTGCCATGCTCCCAACATAGTGATAATGGACTGAACCTCTGAAACTGTAAGCTAGACCCAATTAAATATTGTCTTCTGTAAGAATTGCCTTGATCATGGTGTCTGTTCACAGCAGTAAAAACCAAACTAAGATATTCTACTTTATTGACACGGGTGAATTGTAGGGTATGCAGACTACACCATAGCAAATTGGTTACATATAAAAAGGAGAAATAAAAAGATACAAACAAAAGATGCACCTTAGAGAATATTAACATCTCTTCTCAGATAGCTGAAAGTCATTTGAGTACATTCTAACAGCATCTAAAAAATTAAATAGCAGAGGAGCTGGAGACAGAGCTCAGCAGTTGAAAGCAATGGCTGTTCTTCACACAGGACCCAGGTTAAATTCGCAGCACCTGCACACCTGCTAACTAACTTCAGTTCCAGGGGACCTGATACCTTCTTTTGGTCTCAGGAGACATTGTATGCATATGGTGCACAAAAATACATTCATGTAAATACTCATATACATACAACATTTTTATTAATTTCCAAAAAATTTAAATAGCAAAGGCACAAGCTCTAAGTAGAGTCTTTTCTGTCCACTCAGGTACTAGTTTCTGGAATGGGTTTGTGATTGAGGTCGAGGATTTACAAGAGAGGAGCAATAGTAGTTGCAGAATTCTCTGTACCTTCTTCCCAATAGTTATCTTACAAGCAGCTAGAAATGGACTCTCATATTCCATTTCGTAGGGACTTAGTTAATCTATGGATTTAGGTACCAATGAAGTGACCATAGGTCTGTGAAAGCCCAGAGTCACATAGCTCTTGAAGATAAGCTAAATGGAATTACATGGTGTTATTTGTCTTTTGTTTCTGTATGACCAAAGAATTCAAGGAGAACAAACTATGAAATAGATATTGTTGAATTAGCACCCCATAACAGGACTATACTGACTCTCCTCTTTCATTATCTTACCTTTTTTTTCATTATTTAGAGAATACTTTATTAGTTTTTGTAATCAAACCCACGTAGATAAGACCTTAC
>NC_045030.1:78782671-78793042 GCF_008632895.1 Mastomys coucha | reverse complement strand
AGCAGCAACAGCTTTTCCAGGTTCTGCAGTCATTTGAACAAAATTGTAGAGACATACAGCACACTCTACATTATCTTACCTTTATCTTTGGTTAAATATATATTACTTTGTTCCTCCTAAATCAAGTCTACTTGAGCTGACCCATGCATTGTAATTATCAAGCATATTCTTGTTGAGTGTGTGTTTGTTTACATATCTCTGTATATGTATGCATATGTGCAGTTCATACCTACATGTTTATGTTATTGTCTAGAGGCAAGAACAGAACCTCAACTGTGGTTATTTACATTCTATTCATTTTTGTTTTTGTTTTTTTTATATAGGGCCTCTCATTCACATGGAACTTACCAAGTAGACCTAGAAATCCACCTGCCTCTAAGATTTTAGGCATGTACCACTACGTCCAGATTGTATATGGATTATGGAAGAACAAAGTCAACTCATGCTTGCTAGAAAGCAGTTTACTAACTAAGCTAACTCCACAGCCTGTTTGCTCTATTTTTGATATTGATAGCACCCCATAACTCCAAATTGTGCCATGTAAAACAGTGAACGTAATGATTAGATGATTAATAAAGGAGAATAGACTGGAAACTACATGATATATTAATCTTACTATTGCCAGAAGACAAACCAATATTATCTTCTATATTTGCCATCAAGAAATCAAAACCTGTATTCTTTTAAAAACATTTAAAATGAATGTTTGAACCAACTTTTATTTCTGTGACAATAGCAATGGAACCCAGGGTTTTAGGAATGCTAGATATCTATGCTTGCTTATCCATCTCATGTACAGTCACCAAACACAGACACTATTGTGGATGCCAAGAAGTGCTTGCTGACAGGAGCCTGATATAGCTGTCTCCTGAGAAGTTCTGCCAGAGTCTGACAAATACAGAGCAGATGATCACATCCAACCTTTGAACTGATCACAGGTTCCCCAACGGAGGAATTAGAGAAAAGACTGAAGGAGCTGAAGGGATTTGCAACCCCACAGGAAGAACAACAATATTAACCAATCAGAGATCCCAGGGACTAAACCACCAACCAAGGAGTACACATGGAGGGACCCATGGCTCCAGCCTTATATGTAGCATAGGATGGCCTTTTTGAGCATCAGTGGGAGAAGAGGCCTTTGGTCCTGTGAAGGGTCAATACTCCAGTGTAGGGGAATGCAAGAGGGGTGAGGCAGGAGTGGGTGGGTGGGGCACACTCTCATAGAAGCAGAAGGAGGGGTATGTGATAGGGGGTTTCTGGAGGGGGGCGAATCAGGAAAGGGGATAATCACAAGTGGAGAGGGAGGGACCTGAGGGGGGGAGTGGGGTGGACGGGAAGAAGGGGCTCTGATCTGGTATTGGGTGAAGGAAAAGGACTGAAGCCCTTAGGGCCAGCAGAAAGAATGGAAACAGGCAACCTCAGGAAATAGGAGGTTGGGGGGACACTCTAGAATGTACCAGAGATCTAGGACATAAGAGACTCTCAGGAATCTTAGATGAAATGCCCAACAGTAGTGAGAGGGAACTTATAGAGCCCACCTCCAGCAGGAAGACAGGACATCAAGTGAGGGAAGGGGTTGCCATCCCACAGTCACATCTCTGACCCATAATTGTTCCTGTCTGAAAGAATTACAGGGATGGAAATGGAGAAGAGTCTGAGGAAAAGAAGGTCCAGCAACAGGTCCAAAGTGGGATCCAACTCAAGAGGAGGTCCCAAGGTCTGATACAATTACTGAGGCTATAGAACGCTCACAAGAAGGGACCTACCATGACTGCCCTCTGAAAGACCCAACAAGCAGCTGAAAGAGTCAGATGCAGATAATTACACCCAACCAATGTACAGAAGCAGCTGACCCCTGTTGTTGAATTAGGGAATGCTGAAAGAAGCTGAGGAGAAAGGCAATACGGTAGGAGTACCAGGAATCTCAATTAATCTGGACCCCTGAGATATCTTAAATAATGGACCACCAAACAGGCAGCATATACCAGCTGATATGAGGCCCTCAACACACATACAGTAGAAGACTTCCTGGTCTGTGTTCATTCAGAGATGATGCACCTAACCCTCAAGAGACTGGAGCCCCAGGGAGTTTAGAGGTCATGGGGGTTGGGAGGGGGGGGCAGACACGTGGAGAGAAGGGGTGTGGGGAGGAGGTGTGGCATGTGGAGCAGTCAGAGGGTGGATTGGGGGAGTGAGGGTGGGGAATGGAATATGGAGTGTAAAAAAATAAATTAATTTAATAAAAAAGATACAAATAAAGCATCTTATGTACTCCAGAAAGAAAAATAGATAAAATATCCTATAAAACATTGATACATTAAAAATATAATCCATACCTATATGAAATTCCCTTAAATAAATATATCAAAGATTAAAAAAAAAGTAAAATCTGAACAAAAGCTCCATACACATGGCTACTGGACAAACGGATGGAAATGTTACTTAACATTCCTTCTTTTTAGGTATGTCTACTTAAAAATAAATTAAGCACACTGGGCAAGCAATCTACTGCTGAGCTTCATTTCGAACACCAAATAAAATTTATGGCAACCAAAAGATGAAAACAACCTAGGTAGTCTCTAATGAGTAAATGGATATGAAAAATACTGCTGCTTCTGTATAATCATTTAACATTCAGCATTAGAAATAAGTTATTAATATATGCAACAACTCAAATGAATCATAGAGACATATTCCTGCATAAGAGAGAAGCAGTTTCAAAGACTTGTATACTTTATGGATATTTATATAATATCTATATCTTTGTTCTTACATTTGAAATATAGATTTTGACATTCTTCTGAAAGGCCGTGAAGAGCAATTTTATTCATTTGTGTTAAGTCTTGTTGTCTATATATTTCTCTTCATGATATTCAGAATTATAATATTACATATGTTTTTAACTGACTAGAATGGTAATGAATGCCAATCTTTTCTTTATAATTATGAATAGTCAGTGTAAATTAGGAAGGGATGCAGACATCAACCTTGATTTTTTTTTTCTGGATAGCTTTAGAGCCATGACAATGTGACTTTGCCATCACTAAGGTACAGTTTTGAGTCACTTTCAAGGCAATATGCAAGATTTCTGTGGAAGCACTAAACACTTGTCTCACATTTCAGATGGATTCAGGATGTTTGTTATTCTTTGCCTTGGCCTTTTATTCTCTCTAGGTGCAAAAATAGAAGACAAAATAGATTAAAAGAACATTGCACACACAAATTCTAGATAATTAGCAATAGACAGTGTTGGCTTATATTTTTCAAAACCTATTTTAATAGGAGTTCTTAAATGCTTTAACTCCCTTCTAGCCCACCACCCACCAGAGGTAGCAGAAAAGAGAGACTATTAGGACATGGGGAAAGTGGACCTGTTTAGAAATAGTTCTTTGGGCCAACTAAACTTTGTTGTCAGGATATCAGCAGTTCAGTCTACTAGCAAACCACCAAACACAAATCAGCAGCTGTATTTCAGTCCACTCGGTAGACACCACATATGAATTAGCAATAGCAGCTTCATCCAGAATAAACCACAATGCTCCGTGGGATCAGCACAAGTCTGTGGAAGCAGCAACAAGCCACTGGAATATCATGAGAAGTTCTTTGGTGAGTTACTGTGAAGTCACAACAAGTGAAGATCAGCAACGAGTTGCAAGGCAAGCCAGTATAGCTTTGTCAAGGAAGACTAGCAAGGCAGAGCAAGGCAAACCAATGTTAGAGCCTTACACCACCAACTGTGGTCATATTTATATTTTCTAAATATCATATGTCATTTCACATGTCTGCTTCAGCAAAACATCCTCTTACCTGTGTCTGCTTCAGAAAAACATTCTTTCACATTTATGCTTTAGCAGAACATCCTTTTACCTGTCTGCTCCAGTAAAACATCATTATAACCTAACAGAGTCTCCAAAGAAACCAGAAGTTTCCACATCAGACAGTTTATAGCTACAGGCATGAAACAGTAGGGAAGTCATACAACTGGAGTCACTATCTCCTATCACTGTCATCTTCATATGTATTCTCCCAGTAAATATAACACCTTGTCTATGAATACACTTTTTAAAGAAGACATAATGGGTTCAGAGAAGAACATGAATGGGTATTAAACTCTCTACAATTTACTCATGGGAAATGCCTATCTGAAAAGTAATAGGAAGGAAGAAGAGAGAAAATCAATTGGTTCTGACTGTAATCAAATCTGGATTGGAGGGAAGGAGAAAGAAGACACATCCTAGACACCCACCAACTCTCAGGAGATTCACCCAAACTATTGCAGACTAAAAGGTCTGAAACCCAATTATATTAATAAAACAATCCAATAAGGATACTTGTAAAAGCCATAAAAGTTATATTATTAACTATTTATCTAAAAACCCCTATAATACACACAATTTTGTATATACATATACAGTTTTGATGAACATTTCTCATCTGAGCTGACAATGTCCCCTGCAAGATCCAAAAACCACCTAACAAGACCCCTAATATCAGACATGAGAAGACTAATTTTTAGTTGTTGGCTAAGGCTTTCCAAGAGACTCCCAAAACACATAGCCCACTGCTATTGTTCTTCCCCAAAGATGAAAGGTAGAAGTTAAGTTCCTATTGCTGAAGACACCATGCATTTCAGAAATAGGACCCAGAGATCTCTGAGGTAGAACTGACCTGAATGCCTCCTTCCTGAGGACTAGTTTTCATGCTGTCAGAAAGCACCCTCAAACCTTTCAAAGGATGAAGGCAACTAATAGTTGTATTCAGCTAAGATGCTCACTAACTATATCAACAATCAGTATTGGCATGAGGACCCTTATGGTGCAGTAGTGGCCTGAATACCTTGGCAGTAACTAACAGCCCTCTAATTATACTGAAGATCCCCTCAACAAGATGAAAAATATGTCTTCTACTGGAAACCTCACCTAACTACTCAATGCTAGTCATGGAGTTAGGAGGAGAATCTATAACTATCACCTTAGCAAGCCAGCATAATCCCTGACAACAACCTAGACATTTGTTCTTATACCCACAGATAAATGTAGTGTTAGCCCCTTAGCAATAAAAACATCTTTGCAATAGACAGAGGACACTATAGAAACCTACAGTCAGTCAAAATACAGAATTATGGAGCCCAGTCCTGAAGGATACAATTACAAATTACTTCCACAGCTAAGGCTTAGGGAACATTGCAATATAAGGGACAGAAAGATGATAAAATCAGGGAGTTTACAGTGAGATTGTGTCTCCTAATCATGTCAGGAGCAATACCCAGAAAGCTGCACAAAGATAGCTAACTGTTCAAATATGAACCGAGCAAGGACAACACCAGTAGACATGCCAATGTGGATGAGGAAAAGCCTATAAAACCTCAACTCTACACAAAAATCTATAACCAACTAAGGAATATTGAGAGTGGGAGAAATAGTATTCTACAGGGAAGAGCACACCAACTGGTTATCCAATACCAAGTGATCAGGCATGAAAATATGCATACAAATAACATTATACAGACTGAGCAGGTTATATTTTGGAATTGTGTGTGTGTCTAAGTAATAACAACTGATAAAAGAAGAGGTTATAAATTTGAAAGAAAGCCAGGAAATATATGGGAGGGTGTGGAAAGAGGAAAGGGAAGAGGGAAGGGAGAAATGCTGCAATTATATTATCATCTCATTTTGCAAAACAAAAGCAAACCCTTGCCTCACAGAATGAGTCTATGTCAGCATTGCTATTGTGTTTCATAGCTCATAGGAACAGCTCGTGAGAAGGGTCATTGTGGTGCAGACTCAGGCATAAATTCTCAAGGTGAGGCACTTGGTTTGTTATGATCTTTATAGTGGTAAGTTGGCCAGGTGTCCCTTCATGCTGTTTTATCATGCTATAGTGCCTGGTTTCTCCTGGAGAGTGAGCACAGAGCCACTGTGGAACATTAAATAGTAATATAACAGGACTAGATTTCAATTTCTCCTTCTGAATTTTGAAGGAGAGTCTGAAGGAGGAATGAATTGGAAGGAGAAGAGTCTATAAGTCATGGATGTCAATTAGAGGGGATACTTTTAATTATTCAGTGAAGGAATGCAAAAGATTGCCCTTGTGTGTCTGACATGGATGATGAAGCAGCATACAAGAAGGAGGCTGAGGCAATAGCTCAGTCAGGAAAGTGCTTGCTTCACAAGTATCAGGACTTGAGTTCCAGCCCCAGAAAAAAGCCTACAAGTGCTCAACTCCACACAAAGAAACTGAGAAATGCTGAGAGCAGATGAAGTGGTCTTTCCCAGAAAAGGACACACCAATTGGTTGCCCGGTATGAAATGGTCAGCCCTGCAATTTTACATACAAGTGACATTACATGGATTGAGCAGGTTATATTTAGGTATATACATACATATACACATACACATATACACATATATGCATGCAATAACAATTATTGAAATTGTTAGAGACCATAAGTTTGAAGGAGGTGTGAGGGGCCTATGAAGGTTTTTGAGGGAGAAAAGGGAAGGGAGAAATATTGTAATTATAGCAATTAAAAAAAATTGTTTGTGAATGTACATGTTTGTCATCTTAGGGCTGAGGAAGCAAAGACTGGTGGGTTACTGTGGCTTCTTCTTCAGTCAGCCTAGTTCCGGATTTTTTCTCAAAATAGAAAGTAGATGGCTCTTGAAGAGTGACATTTGAAGTGGTTCTGTCTCCACCCCTTAACACGAAATATATCTTATCAAACTTATGTGTCTTTTGATATATTGATGTAGAGGAATATTTAAAGAGTGAACAATGGTGACATTTTCTTCATAGGAAATGATGGGATAGGAGGATGGCATCAGGAATTTATAAAGGAGAAGGGCTGAAGAAATGTGTTGCTAATTCTGGGTAGATGACATGAAGTGAATTCCTGATAAGGCATTCAAAAACATTAAAATGTAGTTTGTTCAGAGAACAGAAAGCTGAAAATAAAGTTCTGGGGAATAGATAGACAAATATTGGAATGGCTAGACACCATATAAGACAGCATATAGAGATGATGATGATGATGATGATGATGATGATGATGATGATGATGATGATGATGATGATGATGATGCAGTGGCAGAAAGGTAGGGATTGATTGCTAGATAACTGTGACACTCATAAGATTCCAGATGATAATCTGTTACATGAAGTTGCAGTTTGGATTTAAATCAGAACATAGTGGTTGGGGAAAAGTTGAAACATTATAATTTTTGCAGGAGTAGAGCTCAGTGAGTCATTCTTTGTATTTAGACAATGGGGAGAGGTGGTCAGTGGTCTCCGTTGATTACATTAAATACCAGTGGAACAGCTGTTACTGGTGCTAAGGTTTGAATGTGTTCTTCTAAAATGTGTATACTCTAACTTAATTCCCAAGGTGGTGGTATTAGGAAGTGCAGCCTTGGGGATGAGCAGATAGCTTGCCTTGAGAGCATGATGACCTAACCTCAAATCCCAGAAGAGAAAGCATGGTGGTTTATTCCAACAGGAAGCAGAGACAGGCTGATTCTTAGAGGTTATTGGCCAGCTAGCTCTGTGTGGCGAAGTTCCAGGCTCCTGCAGTGCATGTAGCAAAGAACATTTTGTTCAATTTTCTTTTGCCCCAGTTGTCTAGAAGAAAGTTCTTGAAGTCTGAGAAGCTTCTGTTTCTCCTGACTGCCACTAATTGCTGTCTCTAATGAATGGAAACACACAAGGCAGAAAAAATGAAAATATGCTGTTTGTATCTGCTCAGCCTAGTAAACCTTGCAGCAACGGAAGTGATGAGACTTGCTTGGCCAAAGCCCACCATTGATTGTTTCTTTTTCCCAGATCACACCAGGGCCTTTGTGTGTCAGCTATGTTGCCTTTATAAGCAAGCTTACCACTCTCTTTGAGCACTGTAGTGCAGGGTTAATTTGGGTTGTCAAATTTATTTCTCCTGTGGCAGACCTGTAGGTGTTTCATCTTCCAGTGAGCATCGCGAGCCAGGGGAGAGTTAGGAATACACACGCTGTCAGTCTGGTTATATAGACCGTGAAAACAAAACCAGCAGGAAGGAAGAACAAATGTAAAAATTGAAATCAGTAGTGATTTTCCATGGGCTAATGGAAATCTCACTTTCAAAAAGAAGATGCAAAAATATGAGACTTTTAAACACATTTTGGTCCTTGGCAATTTCATACATGTGTATAACTCATTGATTGTGCTCCCTCAACCTTCTCTTTATTTCCACCCTACCCCTAACAGCCCTTCCTTCTCCTTATAAATCTCTAGCCCATGTTCATTACTTTTATTTCTTATTGTGTCCCATTGAGATTAACATGGGGTCTCTGTGTGACCTTGGGTTTGGAACTAGCTATTTCAGGTTGGTACAATTCTCATTGGGTATGCAACTGGATATGCTTCCTCCTCTCCAAGAATCTCTTAGTTACTCAGAGTTTAATAGTCAGGCCTAGTGAGACTATTGGGCAGGGTGCATTGTGTGGGTCCAGTGCCAATAGGTACAGCTGCTATGAGTTCATGATTGCCATGGCCGTGTTGTGGTTAGAAGATAGCATTTCTTAGCCTTTTGCAAACTCTGGCTCTTATGTTCTTTTTGCTCCCTCTTTCTCAACATTTCCTCAATCTTAAGGGACTGTATAAATGTTACATAAGCCTGAGATCTCTCCTATCCTTTTAGTCTCAGCATCTTGTGTAGCCATGGCTCTTATACTCACCTCCATCCACAGCTCATAGAGGCTTCTCTGACTAAGCCTTTTTCTATGGGTATAAATACAGATGTTTAGTGTTCAGGCTTGATCTGATCACAAGCTTTCCCTTAGGTCCTGATATATAAAGAAGGAGCATGGTTCCTTTTCTAAAACCAAAAATATGCTTGGCATAGCCAGTATTGGCCTGGGGCCAGATCGGGGAGCTTCAGCCTTGGATCTTGAGATCTTAACTCTTTACATTCTAAAGGAGTATAGTTTTCAGACCCGAGGCCACAATGTGCTGGTCTCTGACCTTGAGATATCCAGTGTCCCCCCTTTGTGTGAAATTGTTTGATTAGCTTCCCACTGACCTTATCTCATTGTCTGATGGTTTTTCACTGACACGATCATATCCCATTTCCCACTCTCCCCTGGACATATAGAAGATACTGTACATCTTAATAAGCTTGCATGGTGTAAGCTGCCAATTTATGCAAAACCTCATGATCCAAGATTTCCTATCTTTTCATCTCCTGGCCCTCTCACTTAGGACTCTGTCACTGAAGAATGACCTGCTGGTCCAGGTCAATTTATAAGGTAAAGACACTCAGCTTTCCAAAGGAGACATTCTATAAGTAGGTGATGTCATCATCCATGATGTTCATGAAAGCACTGTTCAGGAAACATGGGGACAATGGTTAGACCATTAGAGACAGTGACTACCTCAACAGGGAAACTTCTAAAATCATTGTCAACTGTAGATCTAGTCCTAGGTAGGTAGATGGGGAGACACATTGATGACAACAATGTCAGTTTAGTTTTTTCTATATTTACTTCCAAACTACTTACTTTTTTACTTTTGTTTTATCTTCACCAGTAAGGCAGTTAAACTCTTTTTTTATTCCATATCTCTGTTAGTCCTAGCATGCCTATCTATATCTATATCTATATCTATATCTATATCTATATCTATATCTATCTATCTATATCTACACACACACACACACACACACACACACACACACACACACACACATACATATGATGGGCCTGTGGCTGTGGCTAGTAAGCAGGGGCTTGCTTAGCATGCACGATGTCCTGGATTCTATTTCCAGCACTTCATAAACCAAGTGTGGTGCCACATACCTGAAATCTCATTACTTTGTGTTAGGTTTCAGAAACCCAAGACAGATGGCTAACTGAGGCACCTATTACCAGATCAAAGCAGACACTGTCCAGCTTCCTCAGTGGCACTAAGCACTCTTGGTTCCTCCTAGCATTTTCATCCTACCCCTACCCTAAACCTGTGTAGGGTTTCTGTTTCCCTTCCCCCAGTCACATCACTATCAAATTCAGCCAGTCTCTTGGCTGTTAAGGGCATCCAAACCAGTTGGATTATATAGAGAAGAGCAGGCAGAGAGTTTAGGATAGGGAACAGGTATGCCAGGCATATCCTGTAAGAGGGATCCTAGTAGACCCTGATATTTTAAGTTGATACCTCATCTGTTTGTCTATGGGTCTGAAAGTTAACTTTAGCCCTGTGTGTGTGTGGGGGGGGCATTGTTCTTGGTCTGTTGCTCCTCTCCTGTTCTCCCTCCTCCTCCCTCCTCTCATGGTCCATTTTAGTCTTCAGGCCATGTTCATTCTGGGCTCTTCTCTCTGTCTGCTTTTCCTCTTTTATCTACAATAAAAT
>NC_045030.1:78781376-78782604 GCF_008632895.1 Mastomys coucha | reverse complement strand
AGTAAATTCAGGAGGATGAGAAGTCCAAGATCAACCTCAGCTACATAAAGAATTTGAAGCCAGCCTGGACTCTATGAGGCCCTGCCTTTTAAAAAGTGTGATAAATACAATGTGCAAACAAAAGGGCGTACTTGTAAAAAGACCATCAGTGTTTGAGAGGTTAATAATGCTTAGTGAACTGTAAATCACTTATCTTGGAATTTCCAATTTGTCATGCTGGAAGAGGAAGATCTATTTTTGGGCATATAAGACTGTCAATCCTGCCAAAGAGGATATCAAGATGTATTTCTTAGAGACAACCTGCTTTTGAAGGGCAGGATCATAATCAGAATGCAATGGCATTGTAATTCACCACTGCTTGAGGCTAAACAGTTTGGATTAACTTAGAATCACAAAGAAGAACCGTTTTGTGCAATGTAATAGACATGCATAATTAGGACTTAGATACAAATGATAAATACATAGCTAAATGAAAAGGTGATAGTGACTTTAGTAGGACTAGGAGAGAGTCCTGGGATTTGTAGTTTATGAGAAGCCTACTTAGAGGACGAGGCTTTAGAACCAGGAGTTAGAGGAGGAGTCAACTCTAAAAAGTGAGTTTTAGGCACAGAAACAACATCTAGATCTCTTCACCAAGATGACATTCAAAGTGCAAATTCAGGGACAACAAAACCTTTTAGGAAACTGATGAAAGGATATGAGTGGTACCACAGCAGGACACCCGAAATGTGAACGATGATGTAATGGAGGACCTTCAACAAAACAAGAATGCTTATGTATAATTGTGTAACACAACTTCCCAGCCTGGTGGGAATCTTGGATTTCTTTCAGACACTGGCTGAAAACCCCTGTTGTGGATTCTCTACCTATACATAATTATAAAAGGCCAGCATGACTCATGTGAATACACAGAACAGCACATTGACAGTGAATTAGGTAATATTGGTAATAATGAGAGAACAGCAGTGGATCATATTCAATATCCATGGCTGTAAAACTCATTCTCTGGAGATTTTAACACAACACTTAGCTGGCTTGGACTTGCCTTTCTCCTGCTGACAAAGACACAGAGTCTCAGGAAAATAACTGTGTTAGCATAATTCAGCCTTCACAAGCATTTTAAACTAGGCACCATAACTAATATTTATGGAGGAGCACAAAGAAGATCATGAATTTAATTTTCATTTATTGCTATTATTTTGCTTTGGAAATAAGTTTGGGATCACAA
>NC_045030.1:78776580-78780716 GCF_008632895.1 Mastomys coucha | reverse complement strand
AAAAAAAAACAAAAAAAGAAACAAAAAAAGAAAAAACAGCATGTTTGCTATTTCTTACAGTTTCCAAATAATCACAAAATAAATAGATGAGGTCAGAATTCTCTGGACTGGTGGTCCTTCGACGAGCGCAGAAAAGCTTATTTTTCAGACTGAAGTCATGTGTTAAGCCTCAGGGAATGGCACAGACATGGGTGACTTATCCAGAGGATTCACAGACTCAGGATGTGAAACTGGAATCTTTCAGGAGGGCAAGATGACTCAGTTGGTAAACAGCTTGCATCTAACCATGAGGACCTGAGGTCCCCAACACTCACATAAAAATGTCAGCTGCAGCACATGTGCCTGTAATACCAGTACTAGAGAGTTGTAAACAGGAGGATCTCTGGACTTTGCTAGTCAACTTGTTTAGCCACATTAGTAAGCTTCAAGCTCACTGAGAAACACTGTTTTGTTGTTGTTGTTGTTGTTGTTGTTTGTTTGTTTTTTTGAGACAGGGTTTCTCTGTATAGCCCTGACTCTCCTGGAACTCACTCTGTAGACCAGGCTGGCCTCGACTCAGAAATCCACCTGCCTCTGCCTCCCAAGTGCTGGGATTAAAGGCGTGCACCACCACGGCCTGGCGAGAAACACTGTTAAGAAAATAAGATGGAAAGTAATTGATGAAGACATCTGGCCCCAAGGCCTGATGTCTACACACATGTGTACATGTACTTGAATGTGCACATATGCACATACACAAACACTATGTATAATCATGTGCATGCACAGAGAGAGAGAGAGAGAGAGAGAGAGAGAGAGAGAGAGAGAGAGAGAGAGAGAGAGAGAGAGAGAGAGAGAGAGAGAGAGAACTTGCTCTTTGGAGAGTTTCCCATGGGTTTGTGATTAAATTTCATACCATTGTGGATCCTGGATATTCTTCTCCCAGTTAATGTAACAGGAGTGTGAGTGCTATGGGATGAGTTGAATTTAGGATACTTTCCACAATCCCATTAATAAATGCTTGGTTTCTAGAATAGTACTGTTAAGAACAGAGTGGGATGTGATGGGAGAATGTTAGGTTATTGGGTGAATACTAATGAAGAGGGCTGTGGGACTCTGACTCTTTCTTTCCTTTATTTGTTCATCATGAGGTGAGTGGTTTTACTCTTCCATGCCACCCTATGTGTCACCTGATGTACACAAAGCAGTAGGTCACGTGATCATGAAGTAGAAGGTGTAAAAGCAAAAGCCAAAGTAACAAGCCATTTTTGTATATTAATTGCCTCAGGTGTTTTGTTACAGTGATGGAAAGCTGGCTAATGTGCAGAGAACCCTCAGTGCTTCTTAAAGAAGGCAGTTCATTTTTTATGCTGGAGAACTGATTCTAAAATGCACTTTCTGTTCTTCAGGTTACAGGCTCTCTGTCTTTATTATTTTTATTGTAAGGCTGGCCACTAGCCTAGGGCTTGATGGATAATCCTCTCTGTCTTTATTATTATTATTATGAGGCTGGCCACTAGCCTAAGGCTTGATGCATGGTGTACAAACACACGATCACTGAGATACACCCCAGCCCAAGTTAAGACATTTCATTCTTATTGTTCAAATATATTTTCCCAAGTGTCTAGACAGAGATTGTCCCCTACTTCTCTCTGGCTTTGCCAAATCCAGCTCTTATCTATCATTAATGTCCTATAATGGACACAGAATGTTTTTCTTCTTGAAGGTCATGCTAGCATACATGTCTCTTTGGATCAGAACCTGGAAATATGGATTTAGCTTACAAAATACCATTTTTGTATTATATCTTAATATTTTGGACTCATGAGCATCTCAGCAAATTACTTCAAGGCTTTGATAATGAGGTAATTGCAAAGGTTGGATTTGCTAAAGACATGCATGGAGAAAGAGGGAAAAACATTCTGTGTATCTCTCTCCAGAGCCCTGGGTTCTGTTTTCCTGAGCTTAGTTAAGATGTGAAGTGAAAGTGTACTTGCTACAGCACTTTTTTTCACAATTTCCTCTCTTCTTTCTTCCCTCCCTCCCTCCTTCTATCCCTTTCTTCCTCCTTTCCTTCCCCCCTCCCTCCTTTTATTCTTTCCTCCCTCCCTTTCTCTTTCACTCGTCTCTTACTTTTGAAACAGGGTCTTTCTATGCAAGCCTGACTCCCTGCTTCTAAACACGTTCAGTTTACAAAAGGCTTGAGCCTCCCAAGTACTGGGGTTATAGGTATACACCACCCCCTCTTCCTTGGAAGCCAAATCCTGTAGTTCTTACCTTGAGGAGGCAGTAAACTACAATGTTAGAAAATGCTAATTAATGATGCATTAAAGTTTTCAGTCTTCTTATTGGGAACTTGCTCTTCCTTCTCTCTTTAAATTAAAAAAATTCAAGAAGATATGGAAAACTTATCTCTTACCCCTACCATCACCTCTCAGGAATTATAAGTCTTGTATTGATTTCAATACAAATTCACAGATGTGACTCATGTGACAAATTGCTGAGAGGTTAGTACAGAAAACTATCAATTAGAGATTATTTTGAGAAACTGTTGATTGGGACATTCAAATGTTTCTAATGTAATCCCTTTGTGCCTCTCTTCCAACCTGTCTGAAAAATTAAATAACATTGACATGCTTGTCTGCCTAAAATTGATTTCTGCTGTCTCTGTTCCTTATTCTTCACATCTTTCCAGGGACTGGTTCCACAAGGCCTGCTCCTTATTGTAGCCTTCCCCCTGAGCTTGTTTAAATAGCTGTTTGTTGTTAGTGTGTGCAGACCAGAAGGAGCTGGGCAGTTTGTTTTGGTTATTGTCAAATGACCTGAAGATGCAGCCCCTGCTTGAGCAGGATACTGCAGCCTGGAGGGTCTGGGTCTCACAGTACTGTGAGGGAGGCTGAGGAGTGGGGCTAACACTAATAACATCAAGCTTTTCTGAGTGCACATCAGATAGCCAACCCTTCCCTAAACCCTACTGATTCCCCCAATTGGAGTGTGGCTGAGGAAAGTTTCCACAGGGTACTCTTAGATTTGTTTTTCCTCTAATCATGCATTTAAATTCTCAATAGGAGGAAGCATGATTTATCCCAACATAGGTAAAATTCATAATTCAATCCAGAATCAAATAAGATTCAAAATAGCTGAAACTTTGTGGTGTGTGTGTGTGTATGTGTGTGTGTGTGTGTGTGTACATGTGTGTAGTTGTACTTATCTATACACTAGGATATGGAAGATAGTGGTTGACATCAGATGGCTTTCTTGATTACTCTTCCTTATTTCTTGAGATAGGGTCTCTCACTGAACCCAGAGCTCACCATGTTTGTGGAGACTGGCTGCTTAATGAGCCTCCAGTATCTGATCATCTAGCATACTCACTTATGGGGCCCAACTTCTTATGTGGGCGCAGTGATTACACATAAACACTCAAGCTTTCAGGGTAAGTACATTACTGCCTGCATCATCATCTCAACCCTTAGACTTTAAAAACAATCTGACCTTTTTGCCACACATTGCAGCAATATTGAAGAGAAAAGCCAAAATTTAAATTAGTGTTTCATGAGTTTGCTCAGAATCATAAGGAAGGCTGCATGCAATCCCTCCCACTTAGTGGGACAAACCGGTTTTATTGTTGTTTCTTGTACAACAACGTACTTTATATATTTACACACTTATGTACACATGTACACACATCATACACAAGCACATATATATCATATATGTGTGTACATATGCACATAGGCTCACAAAAAGATTTTCTGTGAATCACATGTTTATGGTAAAACAGAGCTATCAAGTCTCAAAGGTACAATTTACCCTAAGGTAGTATGTGCCCAGGTAAGACTATGCAGAATGAAGAGAAGCCAGTAAACTTAACTGTTCAACAAATATTTAGTGGGGACTAATGATGGGCTAAGACTGGTCCAGGCTCCCTTGATTTTTACCTTTGTGAGATAGATGGGAATTCTAGTCCACCCATAAAGACATAGATTTCCATATGAAAGGCAATGGTAACAGACAATGTATTTTAAGGAGCAACCTATAGAATAAACTTATAGAGGACAAATTCCAACTTGTTCTCAATTTAATGGCAAGGGCTACAGGATGCAGGTGGGTGGGGTGGGGGAGGGGCGGGGAGAGCAGAAGTGATCCCCTTCTCT
>NC_045030.1:78757800-78776382 GCF_008632895.1 Mastomys coucha | reverse complement strand
TCCATGTGCAGTCCTTGGTTGGTGGTTGAGACCCTGGGAGCTCTGAGGGTACTACTTAGTTCATATCAGCATCTGGTACTTTACCTCCCTTTTCCTCAACTTCTTGTATTATTTTTCTCTGTTGACACATAGGAAATTCTCTGAATTCCCAAACTTACCTACCTTTACAGTTCCTGTTTTCTATAGCCTGTGTAGTGTCACTGCAACTTTATGCCCCTTAAGGGGCTAGAGTTTCTGTGAAACTAGTTGAGAGTAAGGCTGTTCCCTTCTCTATCTCTGTTTTCCCATCTTGCTGTTTGACTCTCTTTTGCACACCACTACAGTGCTATATTCATGTTTTGATACTGCCAAGGGGGCATCTACACTGAGCCATATAAACCTCTTTACCTATGAATTTTCCAGCCTTGGGTATTTTGGTAAAGTAACAGAAAATGGGATAGCACATTTGGGTAGGGATAGCATTTAGTTTGCATTTTCAGGTGCTCATAGTGAAAGCATGACCTTAGGACTATGGATAGTATTCAGTACACACAAATGAAGATTATAGTGTGCTTTAGTTATGCTCATGATGAAGAGATTTGATGGGCACTGGGTATATCTTATGTAAACACAGTTTCCAGATCTGGGTAGAATGGGAGGATAATCAAGAATTCTCTCTTTTCTAGAATCCCAGAGTGTGACTTTTTTGCATAATTAATTAAATTATAATAAATTCATAGTGTAGTAAAGCATACCTTTAAGTCAGTATTCCTGAAGTCTTTCTGAGATTAGACACGGAGACATAAAAAAAAGGATAAAAGTATAAAAATAAAAATAAAGTATAATAGAAGAGACTGGAATGTTGATGGTGCATAGGGAAGTAGCAAGGACTTTTGCTAGCTCCTAGAATCTAAATGAGAGGCTTGACACAGAATCTCCCTCCAGAAAAAAAACAAAACAAAATGAAAAAAAAAAAACCAACAATGCCAGCAGCTAGGTTTAGACTAAACCATTAGAGCTATGAAAGATGAATTCCCCTATTTGTGGGTATCCACTTGGTGGCAGTTGGTTGAGTGTCTCTGGAGAACTAACATAGTCATCAGAAGGGAGGAGGAGAGGTTGATTATAGTTGCCATTTACTGAGAAGGGATAGTCAGTGATATTTAGGGACATGGTTTCCTTTTTTTTAAAAAAAATTATCACTTTTGACTTCTACATCACCACCTTTCTGATTGAGAGTCCCTACGCCATTGCCTGAGATATTTTTTACATTTGTTCTCCCATAAGCCTCCTTAGGAACACAGTCATCCCTTGATATCCTTGGAGATTTTGTTCCAGGACTTCTCTCTCACTATGAATAGTCATGTTTCACAGATACTTATGCTCTTTTCACAAATTGATATCATATTCACAGCCTACAAAATGCTCCTATATATGTTAGCTCATGTCTAGGTGACTTAGAAATCCTAACACAATATGCTATATGAAAATAGTTGCTATACTATAGCATTTAGGGAATGTTACACAAAAATCATTTGTATATGCTCAACATAAAAAGGTATATTCTGTCACCTATTGGTGTGATATCTGAAAATGGGACACACAGAGCCTTACTGTATTTTGGTATTGGGGTCCTCTATTTAATCTAAGCCTATATCTGCAAAGTGTAGGATTCTGGAATCCCATTTCAGAATATTTATGTTCACTCTTAGAGTTCTGAATAGTTCCAGACTCTCTTTTCTATGATCATTCTTCCCCTGTTATCTTTCAAACCCTTGTTCTCTTTATTTCTCATATCTTTCCTTACCAACACATAATGTGAAGCAGACCACCCATAGAGTTCTAAGAGAAAACATGCAATCATATTGGAGATGTGCAGCTTCCTATTATAACACTTCTGATACATTCTAATAGAATAACTGCATCTACCTACTCATTCCCCTTTACCTGAAGGACTAACCCTGACCTATAAATGTTAGATTTCATGCTATTTTCTTGTCCTCTGTCATTCTGGGCAGAATGGCTTTCTCTAACTTTCACATTTTGTGCTGCCCCTGTCTATTACTTCTTTGGAATGTGGTTATATATGTTTCTGTTTAAAAACAATTCAGTGTAAATCTATCCATTGATGTCAGGTCATCTGCCATTTCCCACTTAATCTGTCTTCTTACTTATTCAGAACTTGTTGGAATGTACTTCTGAGTACATTGGACTTCTACTTAGACCTCTAGGTGGGACACAGAAGACACGGTGATAGAAACAAGAAAAGTGAATTGTGTAACTACTCAGAGAATGAAAGACATTCATTTTGATGATCACCTACCAGAGTAAAAGTTTGTAGGCTCTTGGGATGAAGGAGGTTGTAGTATACGTTAGTGACCATTTGAGGCCTATGATGTAACCATACTAGCACACAACAAATAAAATCACAGCAAACAACAGAATCTACCTTGGAAATGAATACATATAGAAATGATAATGGCTTTCAAGGACTCTGAGGTGATTCATGCTAATATTTCTCTAATATACAGCTTTCTCTAGTGCTTTTATTCAATTTGTAAAAATATTTTAGCATTACTTTTCTATTTCCCTTATTTTATTTGTCCAATGCTTTAAGAAAAAATCTTGTTTGAGATTTTTTTTTTATGAGCACATGTTTAAGCTAGACAAGGACTCATAAATCACTGAGTGTTTTATTTTTTTCTAGTTCAGGTAATTTTCATTGATTGGAGTCCATCTTCCAGAATTATCTCTAAAAACACTTCTGGGTATTATTTGAGGGCAGGCATACATGAGAACAAATTTCTTTTGCCTTTATATTTGAATAAAGCCTTGATTTCAAAGTCAAGGTTTAAAGTATCATTTTTCCTCCAAATTTCAGTGTTTATCCCTTGTTCTTGTCCTTAAAAATTAAGTGTTTTAGTGGAAATGGCTGCAATGAGCCCACTACTTATTTCCTAGTACAATAACACATCAATTTTCTTAGACGCTAGTAAAAAACTTTTGATTATCTGTTTATTAGGGCTTTATATTTTTTAGGCCGAGTCTATTGAAGCCCAGGATGGCCTCAAAACTCACTATGTAGCTGAGGATAAACTTGATTTCTTAATTCTCTACCTCCTAAGTAAGATTATATGTGAATGTTACATGTGTGAGTTACCATGCTTGACTGATACGTCTTATTCTGTAATTTAGATATCTTGATATCCCTTCCTCCTTACTTTTACCAATACTATGCTATCTTTTTTTCTGATGTGGGAACTCACGTTTTTTTCTTTGTCTTCCATTTATCATTCTTCAATGAAAATTACATCTGCATCAATTATTCTAACTGCCATCCTAGACAGAGGGACTATCTATAGTATCCATGTCAATATTCTTTATTCTTAGCTGTCATTTGCTCATGAGTTCTTTTTTTATTTGTTGTCCCTTGTTCTGCATCATAAGAGATGCCCAGTTTTGCCTGTGCTACAAACATCTGTCAGTGTCAAGTTCTCACAAAAAACCAGCTTTTCAACTTTATTTCATTGAGAGTTCTAACCTCTTAGTTCTATCATGTTATAGACTTCATTCTTCTCCATTGTCATCTTTGCATCCATGTCACTGTCATCCATCATATCATATTTTAACTCCAAATCTTGTGTCAGATTGTGTTTATATAAATAATGACTTCATTGTGATGTAGAAAGGCCTTCTATAACAAAGTGTGTCTTGGAATGGTCTTCAAGAAATTTGGGTACAAATTAGAACAGATGGAACAGATAGAAAATCTGATTTATACAGAAAGCCTTGAGATCAGGAAGTCTGCCTAAGGTGCTTTTCAGACCACTTTGATAAAAAGTAAATGTCTAGAGCATGGTGCAGATGCATAGAGACGGTATTTGAAGACACAGTTGCTAATGCATTTCATTTAGAATGGACTAGTATTACACATTAGTCAGAACTGAAGCCTTACCAAGAACAGTGCACACTGTGATGTGAAAATGTGTATAAGCATAAACCCATTCCATTATAACTGGCCACACAGTGCTCAGATCACAGAGCTATTCTTAAGATAGAACAGACAAACAGGTATTAACTACAACAGGCTGGAAAAGATAGCTGGCTTCATTTCTAGGAGACATAGGTGGGAGGCAAAGCAACTCTTACCTTAATACCCAGGCATACAATAAAGGCACATTTTTTCCAGGCACAGATAATCCACACACACCATGGAGTGACACTGAAAGAGATACTCAAATACAATCTCCATCAAGGGTATAAAATAGAAAATAGAATGGAAGGCTTGCTTAAGAAGCATCCTTATTATCCTAGCATTTAGGACACTGAGGCTACATTGGGAGAGTTGTTACTCAGAAAAAAATGTTAAACACAAGCTAATGAAATAATGCCACTTAATTTAACCAAATGCTGAGATGAAAAATAGCATTTTAACATTAAAATTTAAAACCTTGGCAAGAAGAAGAAGATGTAAATGTCATATTTTGAGGAGAAATACAATTATAAAATGACTTCAGATTTCATTAGATAAATTAATATTCAGTGTATATAGAGACTAAAGTATCAAGCATAATTATAGAGATATGATGAATAGCCAAATCTGAGGCAATGTTAAAATAAACTAAAAGTAAACTTAAAAATTTGTTAGTCACCTTTCTGGTTGATGTGACAAAATGCCTAAAAAACAGTGTGTCTTTCCAATATAGTTGAAGAACACATGGTTTCAGGGTCCTTAGGCAGCTAGATGTATTGCATTTGAAGTCAGAAATCAGAGATGAATGCTGGTGCTCAGCTCACTTTCTCTTTTTTATTCAGTTTACCACATCAGCCTGTGAAATGGCGCCACTCACATTGGGGGTGGGTCAATTAATATAATATAAAAAAGTGGTTCTCAACCTTCCTAATGCTTTGTACCTTTAATACAGTTCCTCATGTTGTGGTGACCCCCTAACCATGAAATGATTTTCGTTGCTTTTCATAACTGTCATTTTGCTACTGTTATGAATCATAATGTAAATATCTGATAAGCAAGATCTCTGATATGCCACCCCTGTAAAAGGATCATTCAGCCCCCAAAGGGGTCATGACACACAGGTTGAGAACCAATGAGTAGATAATCTCTCATAGACAAATCTGAAGTTTTCTCTCCTAGGTGTCTAGATCCTGTCAAATTGACAATCATTATTAACCAGGAGAAAGGAAAAATAAAAGCAAAGAGGGGGAAATCTTTGGTAACATAGGATAGTCTCCATAAAACAGCAGCAATGAAGCCTGATGTGGCAATTATTACACTATCATAGGTAAAAAATATTTGTCTTATAAGAGTAGCAAATGGTACAGCTAAAAGACAGTAAGAGGAACACCAACTAAATATAAGTCAATAATACTAACTTTGCATCATTAAGTATCTAAAGCACAATTTAGTTTAGTAAAATCATGTGGTAACTATCTGAAGACTACCAAGGGACAGATCTACCAAGGTGATATCATAAAATGAAATATGTACACCTTAGGCCCCAGAAAGGAAAATTGACATAACTGTCAATAGACTTGTGCAAACTTGTCATCATTTTAGGATTTCAACACTTTTTCTTTCCAGTAAATGACAGATTAAAATAACCAAGCACAAGAAAGTAGACAGAAAATTTGGGCAATGGTGCTCAGAAGCCTGATGATTCATTTTGAACTCTTAGCCCATATATCATAAAGAAGAGAACATTAGAAATCAACAAAAAATAATTAATGAAGCTCCATATTTTTGGGAATTTAAAACCAGGCCAGAATAACTCATTCACTCTAGGAGAATAAACAGTAGCAATTAAGAAATGCTTAGTGCAGAAACAACACTAATGATATACTAAATCAATAGTCCACTACCAGGATCTGGGTGTCCAGGGTTCAGATCGATACCTTTTACCATGCATCCATCTATTCCTTAATAAATCAAGGCCATATCCATTTGGACAGCATTACTACAGAAGATTGTCTGGAAGCATTTTTTACTTGATGGCAGCTATTTGATGTTATTGATTCAAACCAACTTTCTCATTTTGCCAACGAAAGTATGAATCATTGCTACTTGTCTAGCTTAAAGGGGATACTGTGTTGATAATTTCCAGAATGTATGAATCACCAAAGTATATAAGATCATCTGGAAGCTTCTATAACCAGCTCTAGGGGTAGAGAACCTTGGCCCTTCCAGCCCACAGTAATAAGAGAGAGGAATGAATTCATCATTTTGGAGATTTTGAGCTGATCTTTGCACAGGCCACTGCAATTGAGAAGCATGAAGACTTGAATTTAGAACCTTTATGCCCACTTGTAAAAATTCAACTTTGGCAGCACACACCTGGAATCCCAGCACTGATAGAACAGAGACAGAAGGATCCCTGGACCTTGCTGTCCAGGAAGGCTAGCCTAATCAGTGAACTTCAGGTTCAGTGAGAGACTGTCTAAAAACAAAAAGAAAGACAAAAATAAAAATAAAATAAAAACATAAAAGAGGAGAGCAATTGAGGAAGATACCTGACATCAGTCTCTGCCTTCCTTAGGCATGAACATATGAACAAACAATGAACTAACAAATGAAACACATCCAAGAGGAGTAGACAGCAGGAAACTATCAAACTCAGGGCTGAAATCAATCAATTAGAAACACGAGAACAATATAAAAAATTAATAAAATGAGATTTTACTTGAAAGTACTAGTTCTCTGGCCTTCATTTCTAAAATGGTAGAAGAGAAAACATGAATTAGAAGGCAATTGTTTTATGTAAATTGGGTTTTGTGTTATCCGGTGTTACTCTATAAATGGGAAGTGTGCTCCACAGGCTTACATATTTGAATTTGGTCCTCAGCTGGTGGTGTTGGTTTGAGAGGTTTTGGAACCTTTGAGACTTTGGCTTTCTCAGGTAGAGAGGTGTATCACTGAGAGTGAGCCTATGAAGGTTTTAGCCTGGTTTGTTTCTCATCCTGTTATAATGAGTCTCTTAGCTAAGATGGGATGTACTTCTACTGAGTTGACTTCCCTTTGATTGACCGTTCCTTCCAAAACTGTGAACCAAAATAAATTCTTTTTTATGCTGCTTCTGTGAGGTATTTTGGCAGAATGACTAAAGAACACACAAGGAATGGATAAGCTTTGCATAGTTGTCTTTAATACAAAATATCATTTATTGAAAACCATTGAATTTATATGAATATAAGCAAGTCGTTTGGGTTACTCAAGCAACTAATGATAATATTTTATGCAATTTCCACAAAGTTCATTGTTTCTCTCTGCTCAGCAATGCTTGTAGTTAGAATAGAATTTACATATAACATTTATTTCAAGCATTTGATAAATAATTGGTTTTAGTTTGCCATTTGATCTCAATGAGATGGAAAATTGTTCTAATATCAAGTCACTGAAAGAGAGAAAATTAATAGATATGAACATATATTTAAAATTAGTCATTTCATCCTACAGCACTCAAATATATACAACTGTGATTTCAGATATTGAGCTTGAGGTTGTGTGAGATTTGTTTTCTAAAATGGCTTAGAACAATGTATCCTGCTTACATGGGAAGCTGCTTTACCATGGGAACATATTATTCATGTGAAGTATGTATCCTAGGCATAAATCATGTACTGAATCTCTAAAGATGACACAGGAAGTGGCCCATAAAAGCCATCTTTGACTTTTCTCAGCCCGTTTTTATTTCTCTCTGTTACCATCACAATATCTTGGTACCCTCAGTAGTTGCCTTTCTCTGGATCAATGGCTAAATAATAGCAATGTGCTAACAGAAACGCATCACTGTGATAAATATCCCCTCTCTGCAGATTGTCTATATTGTCCTTGTGTGCATAAAGAAAAATCCATTTATTTAAATGTCACAAAAGACGACTTTGATTAATGTTATTAGTAGCTAGGAATGTGATTCTGCTCACCGAGATAGCAAAACAGACCTGCAATGTTCAACATTGTTCAATAGAAACCAGGAAGGGAGAAAGACTTTTTTTTTCTTATCTAGATATTTATGTGTATGGTAACTGTCAGAGTCTAAAGAAAAATAATTTTCCGTTTAAAAGAAGGAAAAAGAATGAGTCATAAATATATCTCATGCCATTGAAGCTTACAATAATCTATTACATCATCCATTAATGAAGAAGAGAATTTATAAAGCACTCACTGTTAGAGTTTTAAAGGACGAAGGGATATCTTGTGAAACCCACAATATGAGAGCAGCTGCCTCCTGCTCTAGCAGGGCTGTCACAGAGAGCTAGCTTCTCATATTACCTCTCTTTTGCCAGTGATGGGGGTGGAGACTCTCTCTTTAATCCTGAGCCAGTCTGCCAAGGCAGTCTGGAGAGAAGTGGCACAGAAAATTTCTCTCCTTCCATGTTTAGATTTTGGGGGTTTGTCTATGCCTTGGAAAATTTTTCATCTGTCTGGTGAGCTACCTGGTGCAATCCTAGATTCAAAAAGAGTCTGTTTTTGAGATGTTTTTGGGGCGTTGTTGTTCACCATTGGGATCAACCCTGAATTATCACATACATAGAACAGCAAAGACTGCCAATTAAGGTAATCTTAACCTCAGCAGTTGTAACATTTAGGGCAAGATAATTGTTAGTTGCATGTAATTGATCTGGATCGCAATGTGTGATATTGAATAGCATCCTTGGCCTTCACCTACCAGGTGATATAGCTTCTTCATTGACCCAGCTGTGAAAGCCAAAATAACTCCAGTGTTGCCAGGTATTCTCAGAGAGATCATGCGTTTCCTAAGTAAGAATCCTGTCCTTGAATAGCACATACTAGTATGCTAAAATAATTAGTGGTTTAGATACTCAAAAGGGAACAAATTGAAAAACATTCTCCTGTGGAAGCAGAATTACAGAGAATAGATATTAAGGAATAGGCTCAGCATGACTGTTGGAAAGACAGAGCCCTAATCCCTGATTCCTATAAATGCATCAGGCTGAAATAGATGGTTATAGAAACCCTGTCATTATTTAGATGAAGGACATAGATGTTAGGATCATAGAATGAATGCAGAAGAGCAAACGACTGAGGCATGAGGAAGATTTCAAGACTATCTGGAAATGCTTTGAAGAGCTAAAATGGTATTAATTATCATAGGAATGTCAGAGGCCAGAGGAACAGAAGACTAAATGACAGTAAGTAGAAGAGACATGGAAAGCCTAAGAAAAACACAGTGGAAAGAAGAATTTGTTTAGAGAAGAGAAGAAAATCCTTGATCATTAAAAAAGAGAAAAAGGAAAAACTATCTTAGATAATAGATAAATATGGTATACAGAGTTCTCTAGATGATAAATACAAACAACAAAAAACCCACCATAACACAACTGAAGGAAATTTTCAAAACCAAAACAAGTGGAACATGAGAAATTACAGAAATAAAGCAACTGACTCCAAACCAACATGAATAAAATCAACCACATAATTAATGCCAATATAAAGTCAGAATAATATGTGCAAGTTATTTTGAACCACAAAACTCTATATCCTAGCTAGATTGTCACTGAAAAGTAAGGATGTGATAAAAATATTTTTAAGCTTCTGGTTTGGCAAAGACTGGCCAAGCAAAAATCCACTTGGGAACCAGGCTGAGAGGAAGTACTCAGCCTCATGAAGATGTGGGAAATAAAGGGAAAAGGTGGATATACAGGGTAGGTATTTTTATTGTTGTGCATAAAAAATAGGATAAGAAAATGAGAATGCTCATGTCAACTGAGAACAAAGATTTCTGAGAACACCAAGCAATGGGAGACATAACGGCAGATGAGCTCATCTCCCTCAACTCACTCAACTATGGGTCTTGGTAGGGCAAAGATCTAGACTGCCAAGGACCAGCCTCAGCTTGGAGAGGGGTTTCTGAGAAATGGGGTATCTAGGAGCTGTGAAACAAATGACTCCTATTCAAATGATGGCTTACAAGCTTATGGCCTATGCTCTGCTTGAGACAGCCTTCAGATTGCCTTCTCTATGTTCTGCCCAAGATAACTTTCTAAAAACTCCCTAGATAGATCATGGCTTGAAGATCAAAAGCCCTGTCTTTTATTTACTTATCACTACTCCAGATCCCCTTTTGATTCTTCCATGAATCAGCAGCCTATGTTCCTAGCCCCTTGGTTCTTAGGAGAAAGCAAGCACATTTTTTTGTTTGTGTGTTTGTTTTTATTTTTTATTTCAACAATGCAAAAGAATCCGCTTGCCTTTGTTAAGCACAGACAATAAACTAGCTGTGTGCGACCCCACCCTGAAATTACCATTCCTACCTTGCCTGGTCCTGGACCTAACCTCGCTTTGCCCCAGGCTCACCTTGAACTCAGGAACCTGCCTGCCTTTGTATGTACAAACAAAAAAATTAGCTGGACCTTGTCCTCTGATTACCACTCCCTAAATATCTTTATCTCTTTCCTTATTATCTTTCTGATAAGTTGGCTCAGAGAGCAGCTGCCTCTGTTCTTTTAGATCTGTGGAACTACTTATACAATTCATATTGCATCCTTATAGTTTTCATAGTTGTGAAATCATATATTTTTGAACTCATATTTTCCGAGTTCTTCTCCACAGTCTTAAGGGCTGCCCCGAGGTCTGAGTTTACTATTTTACTGAGATATTAGCCATTCCCTCACCTCATGGACTCAAGCTGTCTTTATCATACAATCACTAACCTTGGCAAAAAGGACACTCCTTGAAGGAGGGACATGAAGTAAAATGTGTGTGTGTGTGTGTGTGTGTGTGTGTGTGTGTGTGTATGTATGTATGTATAACTTATGCCCACAGCAACCATCAACACTCATGGAAGCATACGCCCTGATGGCTCTGTTCCAGGGACAAGAACTATGTCATGCCCTCCCTTGCCATGACCAAGCCAGAATCAGCACTAGACATCAGCAAGTTTAAGAAATCAGTAGCGAATTATGGGTCTTAATCACTGAGTATGAGCAGAAAATAACTATAATGCTTTGCATTTAAATGAGAAAAATACCTCACAAAAGGAGAAAGAGAAAGTAAAAATTTAAAACTAATACACCAGAAAGAAAATGTACAGTATGACAATACACACAAAAAGATATGAAAATTTAATTAAGCTATATTTGCTAGTAAAATTATGAAGGCTGAAATGTTCAACTATGAAATATGACTGAGTAATTTCTTGTCCTTGAAGTCATGTTCATAAAAAGATATGGGAAGAGTCAGAGCCAATGAAGAGCAGTAAGTTTAAAATCCCAAAAATCAAAATTTAGGTATAAATATCACACGGCACTATGTAAGGAACCACAAGAAAAGCCAATCATGGTATAATTATGTTTAATAGATTTGTCATCAATGTAGTCTTAGTTGGTAGCATATTTCTACAACTAACGAGTTGCAGAATAACATAGCATCATATATTTTCCCCATTTTTTTGTGTATAATGTGTGGATGTGTATGTATGTTTTTGCATGTTTCTAAGGAAAATGTGTGTACACGAATCCAGAGGTTGATGTCAAGAATTATTTTTGATACTGCTTCTACCTTATCCATTGGGTCAGAGTCTCTTTATCAAACCTAGAGTTTGTCAATATAGTTAATTTTATTAGCCTTCTGACTTAAATTAGGTTGGAATTACAGATGAGCTACCACTTCCATCTGAAATGTACACATTTCTGGGCATTTAAACTCTGTTCCTCATGTTTGCATGGCAAGTGCTTTGACTGCTGTGTCATCTCTCCAACCCAAGAACACCATTATAAAATATTTCAGTGATGGTATTAATAAACTGGAGACATTATAAGTAGGCAAATCTCTATAATAAACAAATGTTATATACCATTTTTGCAAACTCCTATACAAAATAGTTTGGTCCTTGTATTTTACTTTTATTTTTCTTATAAAATAGGATAAAGCATTGTGTTTGTGTATGTGTGTGTGTGTGTGTGTGTGTGTGTGTGTGTGTAACATACATGTGTCCATGTCACCATAAATATATGGAGATCTATTTGCAGGAGTTGGTTTTCTCCTTTCAGTATAGGTGCTTGAGACAGAACTGAGGTTATTAGGCTTGGAGGAGAATGCCTCCTGTACAAGCTTCAGCTTGGTTCCCAGAGCCCATGTCAGGAGACTTCAACTACCTGTAAGTACAGCTTGAGAGAATCCAATACTTTTATCTGACTTTTAGGGTTTCTGTACTCTCTCTCTCTCTCTCTCTCTCTCTCTCTCTCTCTCTCTCACACACACACACACACACACACACACACAAATGCACAATTAAAAATAAGAATATTTTAAAATACACACTTCTTATAAAGAATAAGAAGGAATCTCAAATATATTGAGAGATATTTCTTTTTTGATATGGGATGGTTTTGATATTATAAAGTTGTTAGTACTTCTAATTAATCTGAGTTCAATATTTCATTTGGATTTCTCCAGACACTTGATAAACCTCACCTAAAATTTATATTTAAGAATAAATTTTCATGAAAATGATAAACATAACTAAGAAGGAAGGATTTTAATTACCTTAAGAGATATAAAAGCATAGCAATCAAAACAGTATAATTTGTCATAAGAACAAATACATATATGTGGAGAATACTACATTAACAACTATTAACCATTTTTTTTTCACAGTAGCTATGAGCAGCAGCAAGAGACCCTGGACATGAACCTCATAAAAGGATGTGGAGAGAGTCATTAGGCCCTCACCTGAAATGCTAACCACATCTTTCTATACTTCCCTCCTAGTTGTATGGAATTCTGTTCATTCTGTCCTGATCTTAGGAGGTGCTAGAGCATAGAGGGTCAAGACACTTAATTAAAGGGTGGAGAAAAGATTCTATATATGAACTAGGGAAAGTTTCCATCAATGCTGGAGTGAGACTTTAGTGTAGCATCCTTGAGGACACATTTGCTCCTAGAAATAAACCCTTGTCTGTGCTCTGTAGAGAAGTAAAAAACTCATTGGTTACTCAGGTTGTTCTTTACTTGAAACATGATGTGGTCTATCTTGGGTGGCCTATCCTAGATGCTTGTGTTCGTCTCCCTAGGAAGAGTTAATGTTATAGGATGAGTATAGATGGGGATAATAAAAAATGCATAATCATCCCAATCAAGTATTAAAATAACTTATAACTGAAACCTGTACTCTAAATATGTGACCTAAATAGACTCATCATAAATGCACTAGGAAGAGCAATGTATGATAAAGCATCATGGTGTTGGGTGGTCTGACTAGGTGGTAGAGATGTCTAGTAATAAGGAGATCAAGAATGCACAGCCATGTGCATTCCATGCCACGAAGTCAGAAGCCATGTGCTTTTTGTTTTGTTTTGTTTTGTTTTTTAAAACAAAGTAGGAAGTTACAGTAATGGGAACACTCCACCAGTGTTTCTTAAGGCACTCATCCACACAAAAGCATCATTTATGGATTCCTGTAATCTGAGAAAGGTTTGAAAGATATATTTCTTCTTCCAGATGTATTGCAATCTCAGAGGAATACAAAAGACTGTCAGTCTTGGGCTGGAGAAATAACTCAATAGGTCAAGTGCTTTTCCTGAAAGTATGAGGATGAGAGTTCAGATCCATAACATTTTTATAAATGCCAGGAAGTTGTGGCCTATAATCTGTAATCATTACATTTGAGAAACTGAGACAAAAGATAACTAGAACAAACTGACTAACTGGAATAGCTAAGCTTCAAGTAGCTGATCTGCTTCAGTGCTGGATTCAAGCAAGAGACTCTCTTTCATTACATGAGACCAAGAACAATTGAAGAAGAGACTTTACATTGTCAGGCTTCCATAGGCACTCACACAAACATGCATACATATTTATTCATACATGAGACCATACATACATGAACATGTACACATGCATGCACACCATATATACACACAAAACCGTAATTTAATTAAACTTATTTATTAAATAAATTACTAAGTTAGTTGTCAGGTTCACTCATCACCCTCAACAACCCAACTCAGTGGAGAAAAAGAACTTAGAAAAATCTCCATATCCTTTGGTCTTTGGATCAAAAGAACTACACACTTCTCTCTCTTGGAACATGAATGCTCTGCTCAACTACAATCCAAAGTCCCTCTGGGTTTATCATAGGCAGAAGAAATAGAAGGCCACAGAAACCAAGAACTCGGCAGAAACAGCAATTATTTATGCACTGTAGGGGCACAAGGTGGAGAAATTTTCGAAAGCTACAATAAGAGGCTGCTGGGGAGGTTGGAAAATATTCAAGATGTCCTGGGTTCTTGGAATGCCTTGACAGTCCCTGGAGAAAATACACACATTAAATACCACAATGGCTTGCTAGTATCCAATGTTAAATTCCATTTTCAAGGGACAATCATTACAGGATTAAATACATGAGAACTTAACTTGGGCATGAAAGTCATTGCTCCTCTCATTGCACAGAAGGGTCATTTCTCACCATGCACTCCCAAAGGTAGGGAAATATAAACTCTTTTTTTATGAGAAAAAATTGGCATTGGCCTGGAGGGAGTACTTAATTCACAGAATAAAGTTGAACTTTTTGTAAACAATTTTTCCTCCAGTATAGGACTGAAATGACTCAATGATTTTCAAAAATAGGACTCAAAACTGAAAATACAGCAGCATTCTTCCTGACATATTTAACCTCTCTCTTGGGATATTTTCAGCCCTTCTTAGACTTTGTAACCTCCCAGGATCCTCCTCTGTAGTTTTCAAGCTGAAGCCATTCCTAAATGTCCATTTTTCCCATTTCTAATCACAGTGCTCTCACAAACAAAAAATTCTGGTAGGATATGGGGAAGGGGGAGAAGAACACTTCTGGGATGAATGAAAACTGACACAGACACTATAGAGAACAGTTTGGAGGTTCCTTAAGCAACTGGAAATAGAACTACCATATGATGCTGTTATACCACCTCCATGTCCGTGTCTGAAGAAATCTAAGTGCTTGTACACCTATTTTTATGATGTAGCTGTTTATGAGAGTCAGGCTAGGGAATGAGACTGTATCTGCATATAGAGATGAGTGGATAAAGAAAATGCAGTATTTGTATATAATGAAGTTTTTTATCAGCCACAAGAAAGAATAAGATTGAACTGGAAATCATTACATTGAATGAGATATATTCCAGACTATAGACATTTATTTTTCATATGAATATATATGACATAATAGAAAGGAAACTACTATTTGGATGAGTGGGAGAGGGGAGGAAAGACAAGCTGTAGGCAAAATGTTTTGTAAGCTGTGTAAAGTTTACCATTGGGTTATTCAAATGCTGAGTTCTCTACCCTTGTATCTTGTTACAAACTGGACATGGCACTGCAATGCTTATACCAAAAATCTTCTGTCTCAAGTTTGTATAAACAGTTCCTGACATTTATTCTCTGCCTTGTCAATAAATGCTGCTCACCCAATGGCTGGGCAGAACAGAGAATAGGGTGGGACATCCACTAGTGAGAGAAAGGAGAGAAAAGGGGTCAGATCATTGTAGAGGATGGAGTGAAGTGGAAACTTAAGGGTTCTTTGGAAAATTGGTTGGAAGTTGTTTTACTGGGGCAAGCATGTGAAGGAATGTTTAGCTGAAGCAGACACAGGCGAAAGGATGTTCTGCTAAAGCAAGCATGTGAAAGGACACATGATGAAAAATTCTTTGCTAACAACACACATATATTGGTTTGCCTTACATTGCATAGTTGAGCTTTATTTGTCAGGACTCCATAGAGAGAAATGTACTAAAAAACTTCTGGTTGGTGTGCCTCAGTTTCTTGCCACTTCTGCAGATTCAAGCAGATTGGCAGAGTGATGTTGGCTGAGACAGATGTTCAGCTGAGGTGAGACACATGTTGAGGTAAGACCCATGGCAGACACGTGAGGTTTGGAGGGATATAAATGGGATTCTACAGACAGTGACTGAGGCTGAACTTGGTTTGCTCATAGAGCTAGTTGTGCAATGATTATTGTTCTCGCATATTTGCTGATCTTCACTTCCCTGAGAGAGGCAGAACCAAAAACTTCTTCCGATGTTCCTTCTGGTCTCTCCTTGGTCCCTCCAGCTGACTCATGGACCTGTCTCTGTTATATAGTGTCACCACTGCTGACTCATGTTTGTTATCCCTACACTACAGAACTGGACTGCTGATGTATCTGTGAGGTGTTTGCGAGTGGATCAAGCTGCTGCTGCTAACCTATGAACTGAACTGCCAATTTCTAGACAATGCTGATGCGAGTTACTCCAAAGAACCTTTCTAAACAGGTCCACTTCTCCTGTACCCTTTCTTTCCCACCACCTCTGGTAGGTGGTGGGCTAAAGGGAGGTTAAAGCATTGAAGAACTATCATTAAAAATAGGTTTTGGAAAAAGTAAAATTACAAAGAGGTATTGGTGTGATAAAGAAGGGGTCCAAAGAACCAGATTAATTATAATATGCAAGTATCATGGGATGGGGCTGGGAGGTAGCCAGATTATCGTAGAAATTTAAGACACATCATTTAACTGCTCAGCTATTGAATTGCAGTCTTAAATAAATCTTGATTTATTTGTTCAGTTATTGGGGATTAGCATAAGGTAAATACAGAAACTGGATTAGTTCACTGTTTATATTTATGTTAATAAAATCATTTTCAACAAGCAAAAGAGATGAAGGGGTTAATATGAACTAAGCCCATGATATATGTCTAAGAAAATATATAAAAAACATTCATTTGGATACTAATTATAAAAAGCAGAGTTGACTTTGTGTGAATTTACTGAGAATTATATATGATGGTGTTAGCATCAGGGCCTCCAAAGCCTGTGACGTCACATGGGCGGGCTTTACAGACCTGTTGCCAGGACAACAGCTACCATATTCCCAGAATCCATTGGGCTCACCTTCCACCTTTACCTGTGGCCACTATATCAGAACCCATATGTGTGTGTGTGTGTATACATACAGACATCACACACACACACACACACACACACACACACACACACACACACACACACACACACACGGAGAATGCTCCTCTTGTGCTCTCTCTCTTTCCCTCTTCTCTCTTTGCTACTGCCACCTCTCATCCTCTCAATTAAACTTCTTACTCATGAAACTGTTTGGGCCTAGTGTCTTGTAAGTCCTGACACGAGTTGCCATCATTTGGTGCCGTGACTTGGATATTGGAGGTTCCATCAGCAGCTGCTGCGTTACTCCTACAGTGGGGGCAGCAGAGATCACTGCCACCTGGACTGGTCATAGCACCAACAACTGCGGCTGCTGTGAGTATGCAAGTTCACGACCCCTTCAGCTGGTGGCTACAAGAATCACAGGCTTTCACCACCCGAGCTGCTGCCACTGAAGACGCAGGGACAGCTGAACCAGATCCGTAGCCACAACCGCCAAGTCGCAGCTGAGAGGAGCCACAACCACCATGTACTGTGGGACATATGAACTTCTACCATGTGAGCTGTGCCCTATCTGGTCTATCGTATGGGGCTAGCTTCTGCTCAGAGGCCACACCTACCCATTCAGTTTCATGTTTTCTATTTACCAGTCCACTATAATTCTCACACAGACACCAGCATATTAATTGTTAGGATCAGTCAAGGGGAGAACTTCCAGTTTTCCTGATTTGGCCTGGCCAGCCTTCTCAGGAACTACAAGGTTTACAGTCACTCCTCCCAGCTGACATATGGCTTAGGACATCTACCATTGGTTGACCCTTCCCTCGAAATCAGCTCTCGTTCTCCACTTCTTCTAGGCTCCTATAGCTGTACCAAACCCTTGGTACACCAATGCAAGCAAGGTAGGGTTGCTTTCTGCTACAATGCTAGATCCAGCTAATGAACCACCCCCTTTTTGCCACAGACCTGTCTCCATGCCACCAAAAACCAAAACTGCTGCCTCAGTTTCTCTTCCTCACCAGGATGCCCTAGAGCCTGCTATCTCTACCTCTCCAGACCCCTCCCCTTCTTCTTCTGTGCCAACTATGGGCTGATCCAAACGCCCCACATTGATGGCTTCCTTCACTCCTCCAGTCAACCACTGTAAGGCTACAGCCAAACCTCCAAGTGCTTCCTCCCCAGAGACACCTGACCCAGCAATGGTTCTACCTCTAAGGGAAGTTGCTGGAGTAGATGGTCTTGTCAGAGTACATGTTCTGTTCTCGCTTAGTGAATTTTCCCAAATAGAAAACAGGCTGGGGTTCTAAGATTCTAACTCTTCAAAGTTTATTAAAGAGTTCCAGTATATCACTCAATCTTATAGCTTGACTCTCCATGATGTTTATATGATTCTTACTAATAATTTACTTCCTGAGGAACGCAGATGAGTCTGGGAAGAGGCAAGAGTGCATGCAGATGGAATTCACCAAACAGACGGTACATACCCAATTGGCTCTGAGACAGTGCTGGACCAAGATCCCCAGTGGAATTACAATTCCTCAGGTGGTATCTTAGCCAGAGACAGGTTCATTACATGCCTTCTGGCCAGTCTTAGAAAAGCCGCCTTACAGGGAAAAATTTCCTGAAGAGGACACCAATAACTTATGCTGTAAGATCAAGAATTGACAAATGGGACCTCATAATGTTGCAAAGCTTCTGTAAGGCAAAAGACACTGTC
>NC_045030.1:78754613-78756874 GCF_008632895.1 Mastomys coucha | reverse complement strand
GAAACTGGGAAAGGAGAAATCATATGACATGTAAATAAAGAAAATATCTAATAATAATAAAAAAAGAAAAGTCACCTTAAAGCCAGTAAATTTTGAAAAACTCCAAGAGGTTGTCCAGGACAAGCAGGAGAATCCATCTCAATTTTTAGAAAGCCTTACAAAGGCTTTATTACAGCATACCAATCTGGACCCTGAAAACCCAGAAGATAAGCAACTTCTGATGACCTTCTTCTTTTTTCAGAGTTACCCCTACATAAGAGTCAAACTTAAATAACTGGAGAGGGGACCCCTAACTCCACGGGCAGAAGTCTTAGTGCTGGCCTTCAAAGTGTACCATGGGAGAGATGATAAAGTCTGCAAACAAAAATACCATATGCTGGCAAAGGCCGTCCGACCAGCCCCAGCCACTACCCAGGACTCATGGTCTCCTAAGACTCAGGGAATACCAGGTACCTGCTACAAATGTGGTCAAAAAGTTCATTGGGCAAAAGCCTGCCCTAACTTCCACAAGCCAAAGGGGCCATGCCCTAGGTGCCATCAAGAGGGTCATTGGGCTCTTGATTGCCCTCATGTTATACAGAACAGGGGGACATCACTCCGAGATAACCCTCAAACTGATCTCCTAGGCTTGGCTATGGCCGACTGAGGAGGCCTGAGCTCCCTGACTCGACCACTGCCATCACTAGCACGTAGCCCCGGGTAGATATTGTGGTATGTGGTTGGCCCTTCTTCTTCCTCTTGGACACTGGAGCCACTTACTTGGTCCTGAAAGTCCTGATGGAGTTTTGGGGATACACTTCTCCTTCTCGTTTTTCTATTGTGGGGGTAGGAGGTCAACCTTACTTCCCTCTCCAGACCCCACCACTTAGTAGCATTTTTAGGGGTGTATTTCTCACCCATTCCTTTTTGATACTGCCAACATGTCTTGTCCCTTTATTGGGAAGGGAACTTCTAGCTAGACTGGGAGCCTCTATTTCCTTTGCTCCCCACATTTACCTAAACCCAGGCTCACCAGCAGTTCCTCTGCTCCTTCTCCTAGCCAGGCAACCCACTAACACTACCATGTTATTTCCTTTACCAGCTTCTCAGGTAGATTCCCAAGTCTGGGACATCCAGAACCCCTCTGTTGCTAAACACCATTCTCCCGTTGTCATCTTATTATTGGACTCTACCAGGTACATAACCCAAGCTCAATACCCTCTCTCTCTCCAGAGCCTCAGGGGACTTAAGCCTATCATTTCTGACCTCTTAAGAAAAAACTCCTTTGCCCCACCTCTTCTCCCTTTACCACCCCTATAATAGCAGTTAAGAAGCCTAATGGTAACTATCACCTGGTTCAAGACCTCAGGCACATTAATTCTACAGTAGTTCCCCTCCATCCTATTGTGGCTAATCCTTACACACTTCTTTCCACTATCCCCGCAGGGACTTCCCTTTTCTCAGTCCTAGATCACAAGGATGCATTTTTCTCTATCCCTTTAGATGCTCAGTCACAAAACATATTCTCCTTTACCTGGACAGATCCTGATACCCACTTTTCTACCCAACTTACCTGGACTGTTCTACCTCAGGGATTCTTGGACAGCCCACACATATTTGGTCAGGCCTTGGCTTCTGACTTACTGTCCTTGTCTCTCCCTAATTCTAAGGTTATACTTTATGTAGATGATGAACTTCTCTGTAGCCCCTCTCTAGAAATTAGCCAAGCTGACACCTCTGCTCTTCTAAATTTCCTCTCCAGTTGAGGATACAGGGTCTCACCTTCTAAAGTCCAACTGTCTACCCCTCAAGTCACCTCTTTGGGACTAACAATTACCCCAACCCACAAGGCTATTATCTTAGATAGAAAGAATCTGATTCAGTCTTTAACTGTTCCTTCTACAAAGGAAGAGATTTTATCATTCCTAGGAATAAGCTTTTTACGTTAGCGGGTTCCTTCCTTTCCCCTCCTTTCCTGGCTCTTATATGAAGCAGCGTTAGGCCGTACCCACGAACCTCTTCTTAAACCTATTACCAAGCCCTTCCAAAGGCTTCAACAGGCTCTCCTTAAGGCCCCAGCTTTACATCTCTCTGACCTGACTCGTCTTTTTTCCCTCTAAGTAACTGAAAAAAACCAGGGTGGTTAGAGGCATTTGTCCTTAGAGTCTTAGGTCATCAACTGGGACTGTCTTTTGCACCTGAAGCTTACTTGTTATGGTCCTGCTGACCACTTTGAGGGGTCTCATTGTACGCTCGAGACAGCAGCTCGGCTCGGCTCACCA
>NC_045030.1:78734194-78754194 GCF_008632895.1 Mastomys coucha | reverse complement strand
CGCCTATAACTGTCTCTCTTCTTATAACTTGTCACAGCTCCTAACTTATAAAGGCTTACAGACTCTACTTCCCTCTAGGGTTCTTTCCCTTAAGGTAGCTCTAATAGAAGATTCCACACTCACCTTCCAATCATGCCCACCTCTTAATATTTCAACCTTCTTCCTCGACCTAATACTGACCACTCCCTATCCCACTCCTGCACTGAAACTTTAGAGGAACTATTACCTAATCCTTCACACATACAGGAGGGCACACTGCCTCAGGCCATCTATACCTGGTATACAGATGGCAGCTCCTTTTTACATGAAGGGGCTATAAAAGCTGGTTATGCCATACTGTCAGACACCGAGGTGGTAGAGGTATAGGCCCTTCCTACTCACACCACTAATCAACAGGCTGAACTAATAGCCCTTACCAGTGCCTTTCAATTGGCACAGGGAAAATCCTTCAACATCTACACAGATTCCAAATATGCTTTTCTATCCTCCTGTCTCACTCTGCTGTCTGGAAGGAGCATGGGTTACTTACCACAAAAGGAGGATCAGTAATTAATGCAAACCAAATTATGGCCATGCTAAAGGCCTCCCATCTGCCCACATCCATTGGGATTGTCCAATGTAGATCGCACCAGACAGACGACTCTATTGTCTCCAAGGGAAACAACTGAGCTGGTGAAGCAGCTAGAGCTGCAGCCCTTGGAGGCCTAGACTTATCTCATCCTCCCCAGGGCATTCTTACATTGCAACCTACATCTCCACCTTTTTCACCTCCTGACACTTATCAAACTCTGTCCTATCTTCATCAACTCTTTCATCCTAACAGCCAAGCATTGTCTTCTTTTGTCAAGACCTACCTACAGCCTACTTCTGAGGACTTACTCTTCTTAAAATCTATCACTGCTTCTTGCAAAATCTGTCAGAAGTCTGACCCTAACTCAAAGTATCATAGCACCCCTTTTCCTACCCATTATGCTAGAGGTTCCCTTCCTGGAACTGACTGGCAACTTGACTTTATCCACATGCCCACTGTCAGGCTTGCAAAGCACCTCCTGGTCTGGGTGGAAACCTTCTCAGGGTGGTTAGAGACATTTCCCACAACTAACAAAAGGGCTCAGACAGTCTCTGATCTCCTCCTCTGAGAGATCATCCCCTGGTTTGGTATCCCAGCCTCTTTCCAATCAGACAATGGTCTTGAATTTACTTCCCAAGTTTCTCATATCCTATCTAAGGCCCTAGACATTCCCTGGCATTTTCACATTCCTTACCACCCTCAATCTTCTGGTAAGGTCGAAAGAACTAACCACTCTTTAAAAACCACTCTTGTTAAGCTGTCACAGGAATTTCACCTTGATTGGGTTAAACTCCTACCTCTGGCTCTTTTTAGGTTACGAGCTCTTCCTAAGCGACCTCTCCTCATCTCTCCATTTGAACTCATGTGTGTACATCCAGTCTTAACTTCTGGTCTTTCATCTAAATGCTCTCCCCTCCCAGACCATCTACTTACCCCATTACTTTGCCACCTCTGTTATCTCCTATAGAACTTTGCTGAACACCGTCTACCTCGGCCTTATACTGTCTCCTGTCCACTGCCTATCAACACTGGAGACCAAGTTCTTCTATCCCTTCCAGGTCATCAGCCCTCACCTCTCTCTCTCTCAGATGTTAGGGCCCTTTTAAAGTAATTCTTGTGACCCCTACAGCTGCCAAACTCGAGGGACTCTCTTATTGGGTCCATCTATTGCACCTCAAACCTTTCATTCCTCTACCTAAAAATGACTCTTCTTCATACATATTGATCTTAACAGGACTGTGCTCTGTTAAGCTCCAGAGGACAACGAGACTGCCCACCTTGTCCTTGATCCCAGAAAATGAGACTCAACTCCAGCAGCCAAGCTCGACCTCACTGGATTAGACATGGGTTTCTCATCCTTCCCCTTCTGTTCACTTCCATTCATGGTAGCCCTTATATCTGGAGATTTGAGGTTCAAGAAACCCCCACAGATAACAAACAGTCTTTCCAAATAAGGTCAGGAAACTGCTCCATAGCTGGATGCCAGGAACCAATCTAAATTGCTATCATCCTGGTATCTGTAATCCCATCTAAATATTATGATCTCTATACTTGCTTTCTCTTTGACCAGACAAAAGATTATTGTAGAAAATGGCCAGACGAATATGGGGGCTGCCCATATTGGTCTTGTCAGATACATATGCTATGATCACAGATCAATCATCTCTTCTATCAACACTGCAAGACACTCTTTTTCTACATACAAGACCCATGGGATTCCAGGTGGGATACAATGAAAGGCTGGAGAATCTTAGAATTTAAAGTGAGGGTATTTAATAAAAATGTATGTAGAATGTGTAACCTTTACCTAAAAGGGGGCATGGAAAGCCTCTGTATCAAGCCAAAAATGAGAAGTAGGTAGTTCTAGGAATTTGGCTAACTCAGAGCCTCAGGGCTCTGGTTCCCGATACCTGCCCCTCCTGAATGATCCACAATGAAGGCGGAACTAGGAATGAAGTCCTACTGGTTTATGAGACTCTCCACCCCATCGACTGGTAGATGAAGATTACATTCCTAGATTGAATATGTTCCCCTCCCTAACTGAAAGCCAGAGGGACCTTGGCTTGGGTCCCTCTGAAATTTTCCACTGTTTTTATGTTATGTTTCCTTGGTAACCCTCTCCCCGCCCCCAGCTTGTGGTCTTTTCCTTTAAATACCCCTTACTTCTTGTGTTCGGGTTTGAACTCCTCTGGCCGACAAGGTCACGAGATTGACCCCGGTACCAGTATCCCCAATAAACCTCATGTGATTGCAGCAAGTTCACTCTCTCATGAGTCATTGGGTGGTCGCATCATTCTGAGACTTGAGTAAGGATCTCCCCAGTTCTGGGGGTCTTTCAACAGGAGTTGTTGGTAAGCTCTACCGTAAAAATCAGCCCAGGTCCCCAGTGTATACCGTCCATATCCAGGGAAAATACGTCTCAATTGCCCAACCCCTGGATATCGGAAAAGCAGGGGAGATAGTCAAATACTCCTCTGAGGACCTTACCTCTTTGACATCACCTCTCATAAATAGCACTAACTTGTCATTTCGCCTTTTACTTCAGGCCTTGACCTCAGCATACCAACTCCTTAATGTCACCAGACCTGGATGCTTTAAGGATTGCTGGTTATGTGTACCCCCTGGAACTAACTCACAATTGTCACTTACAGCATCTTCGGTGATCCTGCCAAGTAACATTACCTCACCCTTTGTCAGCTGCCCTGACTCCAATGTCGCCATGACTCCATACTTTACCTCTGTCCCTCTCTTTGGTGTGGCAACCTGTTTAAAGGCCTCTGGGACTCATTCAGTGGGAATGCTGAGCTCCCTAGACTGCAGTAGAACCATAACCCTCAATATGTCATCTCTGCCATAATGCCCTGAAATCCAAAACACGTCAATTCTTTGTGGCACTCAGGCATATCATCACCTACCTGCCAGCTGGTTAGGAGTTTGCATATTAGTACTTCTTTTCCCTGAACTGGGAGTAATCCAGGGAAACGAACCCCTGCCAATCCCAGTTATAGCCATGATAGCTGCCCAACATAAGAGGGCAGTCCCAGTTGTGCCACTCTTGGTTGCTACGGGAATAGCCATAGATGTTGGTATTGGAGTTGCAGGGATAATGACTTCCATGACCCACTATAATACATTCACTTCCCAGTTTAAAAGTGATTTTCAAAAAGATGTCTGAAACTGTGTTTGCTATCCAAAACCAGATCGATTCTTTGGCAGCCATAGTGCTTCAGAACAGATGGAACTAGATATCCTGACAGCTAAAGAAGGTGGTCTTTGCCTGTTCCTCCAAGAAGAATGCTGTTTCTACGTCAACCAATCGGGATAGTAAGAAATAAAATCCAGGAGCTACAGTCAGACATAAAAAATTTCAGGGACCATGAGACCTTCAGTTCTGGGATTTTCAAAAACCCTATATGGAACTGGATACTCCCTTTTGTAACCCCTTCCCTAGTAATCTTCCTGGTATTATTTGCTCCCTGCCTCATTAATCTTATTTCTACATTTCTTCAATAAATACAAAAAATTTCTTCAACAAATACAAAAAAATTCTAACCAAACTATTAATCAGCTCTTGTTACAGGATTACCAACCGCTGCCCACAGATGAGCCATTGTGCACAGAGGAACCTGATGTAAATGTTTACCAAGTGGATCCTGATGGTGAAAGCCAGCTACTCCCACATTGAGATCTAGACAGCAGGAAGTAGCTTAAGAGACACAATACCCTCATTCCCTTTTCACCATCGGCTTCCCCTCCCCTTTTTCTTTCCTTTTCTTTATAATAACAAAACATGGTTTTAGGCAAGGTAATCTTTTTTCAAGCTGAAAAGTTGGTAACAAAATGATAGAACATGGGGATAGAGAGATGGTTCAGTGGTTAAAAACACTAGCTGTTCTTCCAGATGGCCCAGTTTCCATTCTCAGGACCTATGTGGTGGCTAACATTCATCTGTAACTCTAGTCCTAGGGGAATCAAATGCCCTTTCCCTGTTCTGGCCTCCAAAGCACCAGGCACACATGAGCATACATGCAGGCAAAATACACACATACATTTTTTAAAAAGTAGGACTACTGTCTTCTTTTGGGGGGTTTCTAGTTCTTTGTCTGCAAGAGCTATTCAATGTCACATGATTCTTATGTCACAAGCAATAGTGATGAAAATCAAATCATTGCGTTGAGACATGGATTTGTATGTTGACATTTCCTAAAAGAAAATATTTTTATATTTTATCTCATGGCTATTGTTTTTACATTTTTATCAAAGGGAGATGAAGCCCCAACCTACACAAAGAAATATAGCCAATTGACTGAAGCTGAGATTGGAAGGGTGATCCTCCCCAGGGAAGAACATTTCACTTGGTTATCCAATACCAAATGGTCACCTCTGAAAACATACATACAAATAACATAATATGGACCAGGCATGTTATATTTAGAAATATATATTTATATCAAATATATATATTCATGCAATAACAATTAATAAAATAGAGATCATGAATTTGAGTTCATGATCATGAGTTGGGAGGTGTGGTTTGAATATACTTGGTCCCAGGGAGTGGCACTATTAGGAGGTGTGGCCTTTTTAGAGTAGGTGTGGCTTTGTTGGAGGAAGCATGTCAATGGGGAGGTGGGGCTTTGAGGTCTTATATATGTTTAAGTCTGGCCAGTGTGATCCAGTCTTCTCCTGGTTCCCTTCAGACAAAGATGTAGAACTCTTAGCTCCTTCTTCAGCACCAAGCCTTCCTGTATGCTGCCATGCTTCTTGCCTTGATGATAATGGATTGAACCTCTGAACCTGCAAGCCAGCCCCAATAAATGTTGTCCTTTATAAGAGTTGTCTTGGTCATAGTGTCTCTTCACAGCAATGAACACCCTGACTAAGATAGAAGGGATATATAGGAAGGTTTGGAGGGAGGAAAGACAGAAGAAACATGCAAATAAATTACAATAATAAGAATAAACAAAAGGGGGAGTGAAATAAAATAATTTTCAATTGAAGGATAGACTATGATTCCTTCAAATTTTACATAATTTGAAAGCTAATATTAGATAACATAATTATGTTATAGTTAAGAAAGGAAATCTAAAGGAAAAATAACTGTAAATTTAAAGATATATTTATGTGTGAGTATAAGACTTTTGTCATGTTATTTTGCATTTATTTAAACAGTCCTCTTAGGGCTTGTGTCTGCACTTCTGTAGAACTGTGTATAACTAGCATGTGTGAGTCACTGGATTTTAGCCATACCATAATAAAGAACCAAGTGAACAAATATGCTCTTTTGGTGATGTACAGGGGAGATTGTTTGCCAGTAGGCTTGTGTATTGCTGTTAGATGTTTGTTACCAAAGATCATGTTTTGTGTGGCCTTATTTGTGTACGGACTTTAATGCCTATCATTCTCCAATTTAAATTGTTATTATATGCTTTTATTTGTGTGTGTGTAGGTTCACTTGTGAGGGTAGGGGTGTGTATATTTGTGTGTGTGTTTATGTGTGTGTGTTTATGTGTATGTGTGTGTGTGTGTGTGTGTGTGTGTGTGTGTGTGTGGTATAGGTATACATATTAACCCTGGTGGATCCTTAGGAGCTGCCCTTTACACTAGGATATGGGACTTACTTATTTAGCGAAACTGGCTAGTCAAGAGCCCTGGGATACACCTATCCCTACCTCCCTAGCACTGGGTGTATAAGGCATGCACTACCATGAACAGCATTTTACATGGATGTTGGAGCTCAAACTCAGTTCCTTAAATTTGCATAGCAAACAGTTTACTAACTGATCCATCTTCCTAGTCTCCAGGTTGCATTTTTAATGGAAATATTATATTGCAAGTTTATGTCAGGAAGATCTTAAGTCATTTGAAGATCTGAGTATATGCATTCTACTCTGGATTTTATCTAAATACAAGTAGAAGCAAACACAGTGCAAATTCCTGCCCTTCTGCTTCATTTGCAGTAGCAACAATTTTATAGATACAAGTTATAACTCCTTGACATTATCTGGTGTTCAGGTGGGAGATTTCACCCTGTGGAGTCACAGTTTATACTAATAACAGAAGCAAGACACTTTGATAACGTTAGGAAGAGAGGAGGCTAGGGTTTAGAAAGTAAGGTAAATTGGAAAATGAAAAGTAGTCAAGTGTTGCAGCTGTTGTGATCAATTTAGAAAGAAAGATTAAGTAGCTATATCCCATTTTCTTCTAGTTGAGTAGTAAGAGGTAGAATTTAGGCACCCTCTAAATTAACTTGTCTGTCACGGTGAAACCTATTACAATAGATAACAGTGGCCTGGATTCTCCGCATGCTTGACAACAGCAGATGAATGGGCTCTAACTTCACAAAACCTTTGATGGAGCCTTGGTATTACCATGGCTCTATGTCAGAGCATAGGAGTGATTGCAAACACTGTCTTTGGGTGACCAAGTTGTGGGGTGGTGCCAGTTAGATAGTCAGCTGAAAGAAGGGTGTTTACAGCTTTGTGAGCACAGCCTTCAACAATTTTCATGTGGGGGCCATCAAGTTCTGTATCAGTCCCATGAGCAGACAAAAAGAGTACAATGTACCTGAAAATATCGTGACTTCTTTCCAAGGTATCCTTAATTTTATATTCAAGATTTACAGTTTGGTTGAAGGGTATTTGTGGCATTAAAGCCAATCTGTTTTAAAGTATTTGTGGCTTTAATGCCAATTTGTCATAAAATAATTGTATCATTCAAGACAGTTTCTTGCTCTTGCTCTTTTCTCTTTTTGCTCCTGCTCCCTTATCCTCTTCCTACTCTTTCCCTATTCCCTTCCCACTCTCTCTCTACATGCTCATGGCAGGCCTCTAACCCTCTATAACTCTATAATCTCTCTCTCTCTCTCTCTTTCTCTCTCTCTCTCTCTCTCTCTCTCTCTCTCTCTTTCTGCCTTCTCTATTTCTAGTATCCCCTCAACTCCCCTTCTCATGCCCTAAATAAACTCTATTTTATACTAAAAAAAGAGACAGCTTCTTGAATAAATAAATGCTCTTCTGAGGTTGGGCCTTTTAGTGTCTGTAGAATTTTCATCTATGTAAAGCCACACATCATTAGGTGTAGTGAAGCCCCCATACATGGAGAATTCTATAGATTAGGAAAAAATATTTACATCTCAGTTTCATATCCTTGGCAATATCAAGTGGTGAGAATGAAGGTTCACCAAGTGGAAGGGGATGCTTTTGCCCAGTCAGCATCATTTTGAAGCCCCACATGTGTTGGTATTTCACATTTCTAGAGAGAACATCTTTGTCGATGAACTCAAAAGGCTCTGAATGCTGGAGAAGTACCTGTCAATTCCTTGAAATTCTCCCCTATGAAGACTTTTAGGAATACATTTCCAAGTGACTGTCAACATAAGCCTTTCCCAAACGTTCTCCCCTGATTGCATTTAATTCTATTTCCAAGTAAATCAACTCCCTGGAACGTTTATGTAAGCATGTTGCTCAGCACATTTATTACCCAGCAGTTTACTTACCTGGAAAATGCCTCTTCGCTCACTCTTTATGAAAGTGATGGTGACATAAATAGCCCTCTTGGGAACTTTCATGCTTTCTGACTTTTGATGCCTGATAGGTAAGAGACCTGCACAGCTCAATCAACAGAAGAGAAAGCACAACACTAATGTGCTTTTTCACTGAACATCCCCTTCCAGCTGTTTGATTAAACTTTTCTATTTTACTTCTGTTATGTTTTATTTTAAACTCACACATTTACATTCTTTAAAAAAATGAGATAAAATTAGGAATCTCTCCAAAGAAATTGTTAGTACATTATTATTTAGTTATAATTTATATTTAAGAACAAATGTGTGTTTGTCAAACAAATATTCTTCTGTTGGAGTCTCACCCACATAGTTATGGTGTTGGAATGTTGGGACTCTGTGATTTGGTGATATCATGAGGGTGGACACTCATGGATGGAATTCATGTTCTTATCAAAGAGACCCCAGAGATCTCCCTACCCCATACACCTTGTGAAGTCATAGGACAAGGCTCATTTGATGTTCAGGAAACAGCCCATACAAGACACTAAATCTTCCATGCCTTGACCTTTGATTGCCAGTCTCCAGGACTATCAGCATCCATTGTCTGCTATTTGTAAGGTACCCAGTATATGGAGTTCTTTTATAGCAGTCTGAACGGTCTAAATATCTCCTAATGAACTTTGTTTTCTTTCCATCACTCCCAATATCTACTCCCCTTATACACACTTTATGCAAATCCACGTATACATGCCATGTATAAACATATATATGGAATTAAGAGACAATGACGAACAGGAACAGGTCAATGGAGAACAAAGCAGTTACTTTCAATGGAGACTCATCAGACGAAATTTTATTACCTTCTCCTGGCAACCAAAGGTTACTTTGATCAACTGTGCTGGAGACCAATTTAAAGTAAAACCAAAAGAAGGCAACAAACTTTTGGCTATTACAAATAAGTCTGCTATGAACATAGTGGAGCATGTGCCCTTGTGGTATGGTAGATCATCTTTTTTGCTATATTCCCAAGAGTGGTATAGCTGGGTCTTCAGGTAGGATTATTTCCAATTTTCTGAGGAACCACCAGATTGTTTTCCAGAGTAGTTTTACCAGCTTGCAATCTCAGCAGCAGTGGAGGAGTGTTTTTCTTTCTTCATATCCTCACCAGCATGTGCTGTCACTTGTGTTTATGAACTTAGCCATTCTGATTGGTGTAAGGTAGAATTCCAGTGTCGTTTTGATTTTCAGTTCCTTGATGACTAAGGAATTTGAACATTAATTTAAGTGCTTCTCAGCCATTTGAGATTCCTATTGAGAATTCTCTGTTTAGGTCTGTATACCATTTTTAAATTGGGTTATTTGTGTTTTTGAAGGTTAACTTCTTGAGTTCTTTCTGTATTTTGGATACTAGTTCTATCAGATACAGGGTTAGTGAAGATCTTTTCCAAATCTGTAGGTTGCCATTTTGTCCTATTGACTGTGTCCTTTCCTTTTTTTCAGTTTTGTGAAGTCCCATTTGTCAATTATTGATCTTAGAACCTGAGCCATTAGTTTTCTGTTTAGAAAAATTTCCCCTGTGCCAATTTGTTCAATTGCCTTCAACCAAAGGATGGATAGAAATGTGATTAATTTATACAATGAAATACTATCATATATTAGAAAGAAGGACATCATGAATTTTGCAGGCAAATGGATGGAACTGGAAAATACCATCCTGACTGAGGTAACCTAGACAGACCCAGAAGGACATGCATGGTGTGTGCTTGCTGGTAAGTGGATATTAGCCAAAATGTTCAGCATACCCATGTTACAACTCAGAGACTGAAGGAAGCTTAACAAGAAGGAAGGCCCAAATGCAGGTAACCAAAACCCACTTAGAAAGGGGAACAAAATAATCATGGGAAGCAGAGGGAGGAAGGAAGCTGGATGGGAGAAGGAAGGGAGCAGGAAAGGAGAAAGGGGTACGGGATCAGGTATGGGGCAGACAAGAGAGATTCCCAGAGGACCAGGAGAATGAATCAAAATATGCAGTTGTGGTGGGTGGAGGGGGTGAACTTCTAGAAATTCCCAGAGACCTGGCATGTGAGAGGCTCCAAGGACTCAATGGGGATGACATCAGCAGAAATTTCCAACTGTGGTAGGATAGAACCTGGAGAGACTACCTCGACTAGATAGATAGACATGGCCTCCAATTGAGGCAGGGGACCACCCATCCATCTTCAAAATGTTTAACTCCAAATTGTTCCTGTCTAAAGGAAATGAAAAGGCCACCCAGTGACTGGCCCAAGTTGGGATCCATCCTATGCTTGCACACCAACCCTAGAAACCATTACGGATGCTATATTGTCCTTGCAGACAGGAGCCTGGAATGGTTGTCCTCCGAAAAGCTCTACCAGCAGATGACTGAGACAGATGCAGATACTTACAGCCAACCATTGGGTTGAGGTCAGGGATCCATATGGAAGAGTTAGGGCAAAGACTGAAGGAGCTGATGGGGATTGCAACATCATAGGAAGAACAACAGTGTCAACTAGCCTGGAACGCTCAGAGCTCAACAGAGACTGAGCTACACCCAAGGAGTGTACATGGGCTGCCCTGGGGCCTGGGCACATATGTAACAGAGGACTTCCTTGTCTGGCTTTAGTGGGAGAGGATACACTTAATCCTGCGGAAACTTGGTGCCCCTGGGAAAAAGGATGCTGGTGGGGATAAGGTGGGGGGTGGGTGGGCAGAGGGATACCCTCTCTGAGTTGGGGGGAGGGGAGATGGGTGAAGAACTCCTGGAGGAGGAACTAGGAAGGGGGGGCAACTTTTGGAATGCAAATAAATAAAATAATTTTTAAAAAGAAGAGAAAAAAAAACCAGAAGGGGAAGAAAATAGAAAAGATGCTAATCTTAGATGACAAGACTTGGTACATTTTTTGTAGAGTAAAAACTTTGTTTCCATTTTATGAGATTCAGTTCCAGCAAATCATAGTATGTATGCTATGACTAAACTTTAACTGTATCTTGCTTTGATCATCATTATGCAACTTTGCCATACAGTTATTTGTTTGGGTGCACAATTATAAAATTCTCAACATCCTACCACCATTTTAAAATAATGATATTGGGCTAGGAGTATAGGTCATTTGATAGAGTTCCTGTCTACTATGCATGTAGAACTGTGATCAATCTATAGTACTTGCAAAATAAAGTCAGGAGAATTGGGGCATCAATGTCAGCCTGGGCGATATAGTAGATTTGAGGCCATCATGAGACCCTTTCTCAAAAAATATTATTGTACCTAGGAACCTGGGGGAATGGCTGATAGAGGAAAGTTTCTGCAGTGTACACATGAGTATCTGCATTCAGATCCTCAGAACTCATGAAAAAAGTTGGGCATGACAATTCATGTCTGTAAGTCTGGTGCAGGCGGAGAGACAAGGCAGTTCCCTAGAGCTCCCTGACAATCCATTTTAGCTGATGGGTTCACTGATAAGGCATAGTGTGACAGAAGAAGACATAGTGCTGTCCTTCAGCCTCCACATGTACTGCCACATACATGAGCTGGCATGTACATGTAGATGCATAGATATGAACACATGCACACTCATATACATTTAAAAGTCAGTTTTTAGCTCTTGAACTGAAAAATGTGGTGCTCTAGAGTTTCACATGCAATCCATATCATCCTGTGAACAATGTAAACTGGCCTCTGCAATTATCATTTAAGTCACACCAAGTGTTTCTGTGAAACTTCATCTGCTGACACATGTTTTGAGTCTGTGGTTCCTGATTTATGTATGGGGAGCATGAACTTATGAAGAGTATACAGGGCCAAATTGATTCTCTATTTTCCTATCTGTTATGCACAAAATTTGGACTGTGATACAACCATGGGAATTTAAGCATCACTTGTTTCATCAGGAAATGGACAACCATACTACTTTGGCTACATTTTTCCTTTCTTGTTCACTTTTGTATTACAGAGTTGTAGTTGTTAGCACATGCTTTCTAATGCATGTTGATTTTTTTTATTAACTGCTCTGCAGTTAATGAATATACCCTTCTTCTGCTTGTTCAGACAAATGTCTGGCATCAATTTCTCTTTGCCATGTTGGTTCTCAAGCAAAGCCAGGAGTGAGCCTATCCTATGTACTCCCAGTATACCAGACAGAGGCAATACTGTTGGACAGTGCCCTAGAATAAGGATAGGCAGTAGTGTTTGAAAAGTAGCAAGGCATCCATTGTCCCAGGGTTTGAGTGAAAAATTACCTCAGAGCTAAGATTCTTGGGGATTGAAGTATATAAATCTTGATTTATTTATTTTATGTTTATAGTATATGCATGCATATGTCTTCATGTGTGCATATATGTATGTTTAATCCATATATGTTTGGAGGCTAGAGGTCAATAGTGGGTGACTTCCTCATACATTGTTCATCTTATTTTTTTGAGACAAGGTCTCTCACTCAGCCTGAAACTCACAGCTTCGCTAGTCTGACTATCCAGAAAGTTCTAGGCATCCACATGTCTCCATCTTGTAAGCACTAGTATTCCAATGCCACCACCATGCTAACCTTTTACATGGGTATTGAGCATACAAACTCAGGTAATCATGGTTACATAGTAAGTACTTTACTCCTCCATCTCCCCCACTCTGTGTGTGTGTGTGTGTGTGTGTGTGTGTGTGTGTGTGTGTGTGTGTGTATGTGCATGCATGCACACCATTATTTTATTTCCGGCCTTGGATTTATACAGGTTCTATGAGAAGGACTATATCTTCTCATTCATATACTATGGAAAATTTTATTATTTTGTTCTGCATCTTTGAGGAAATAATATGGGAAAAGGGTAAGAAGGGTCCCAGTGGGGTAAGCTTGTCCTTACCAATAAATAGATTTCACCAAAGCATGACTCTTGACTAAGAGAAACCAGAAGTTCTAGACTACTCCATTTAAAATAATTTTAGACTTGTTCACAGTATGTCATATTTTTGAAAAATTGGGAATAATTGTTCATATGGGCAACCACTGTACTGTGATTCTTAGTGAAATGTGAATGTTATATTGAAAAAAAAAACTATTATAGAATGTTCCCCTTATCACTTGTGAGCTTTGAGTAAGTTGTGCTTTTTAAGCCACAATTTTTTTAATTCTAAATTGGGAATTGTCTCAGTCCATTTTTTCTGTGGCTGTAACAGAGTATCATAAGCCTGTTAATGTATAAACCAAAGAAATTTAGTTGTTGCAGTATTGACTGCTAAGAAATTCATGATGGGATGTTTATACATAGTGAAGACCTTTTTTTTTGCTGCAGTATAACATGAAAAATAGCTTCTGTCACTGTGACAAAATAGCTTAAGTAGCAAAACAACTTAACTGAGGAAATACTTGTTTTAGTTCATGGTATTAGAGGTATCATCCCATCATTACTTAGCTCTATTGTTTTGGGGCATGTGAAAAAGAACCAGAGTACCAAGACGGAGTGGGCATGGTGATACTTCCTGAGGACCAAGAAAGAGCCCAACAGAGAAAGGGGGGAAAGAAATGAGGTAAATTTCAAAGACTTCTCTAAATACCTCCTTTCTCCACCTAGGACACACTGCCTAAAGTGTTTATCACTTCCCAGTAATGCTACCATTTTTGGGTATCAGGCTATTAGCCATGGCTTTTGGGAGCACTTCAGATCTAAAGAGTATTGTGAAAGTGAGGGGATAGAAGATCTACAGGAGAGGAGAGAGGGTAGATGGAGAAAATGATTCACAAAGAGAGATTGATATTCATGAGAGAATAGGGACAGGGAGGAGAAGGTGGAAAGGAGAGAGTGAAGGGAGAGCAGAGAAGATGGATGGATGGAAAGAAGGCAGCACACAGAGAACAAAGGTACTCAAGATATGAGAGAGAGGGGAGAAGAGGCAGAAGGATGATAGAGGGAGTGAGGAGAGAAGAAAGAAAATTGATGGAGTGAGGGGAGAAGAGAGAAGATGGAGGGAGGATGTGAAACACACACAGGGGAACAGAAGTACTTATGATATAACAGAGGAGGAGAGAATGAGGAGGATGGATGAGAAGAAGAAGAGAGAATATGAATGACCAGTTAAAAACAAGCCATACCTAAGTTAACTTACTCTCTGTATTATCACCATGGATTTTCTCATGAGACCACAAGCCCCATGACTTCATTAATTCTTAAGGGTTCCACATTCCAATACAATGATGATGGCAATAAGACTTCAATGTGAGTTTTCTAGAAGGTATTTAACACTTAGCATAAAAAGCATCCAAAGTACTCTGTGTGTGAAAAGCATCTAATACTAAGACACACATACCTCATGCTTCACAAATGTTTAAAACCCAGAGCCCTGCTTCACTAGACATCAAAGACAAAGAAGTCATCTTTCTACATCTTTTTAAATAAAAAGTATACTTGATATACTATCAGGGGAGATGGAGTTCAAAGAACACTGAAGTAAATGGATATATGTAGCAGCAGCTGAACTGGTATTTCAAAAGAGCTCTGTTCTCTCAAGTGTTGCTTCAATGCTTAGCCTAATGAACTATGTGGTAAAAAGAAGAAAAGGAAAAGTAATTTAGGTTCATAAACTTGGAAAAGACATTAAATAAAAAAAAGAGAGAATGGAAAAGAAAGTGGAGGAGGAATAGGAAGGAACAATGGAAAAAAGGGTGGGGTGGAATAGAAGAGAGGATGAACAGCGCTGCTAAGTGTAGTGTTTATGTTAGAGCCCATGTGGTAGAAGGAGAGAACCAACAGCCGCAAGTTTACTTTTGTCTCCACACTCATTCCTTGGTACATGTACCTTCCCCACTAAAACCCAATATAAAGAAGAGGAAGAAGAGCCACAGGAAGGAACCAGGAAGAGATAGTAGGTAAAAATAAATCCCCACTCTGCATTACTAATCTATTACTGGCCATGAATTGACCTGGTTTCAAACTATGGTTGCTTTATTATCTCTCCTTGCCACCTCTCTTTTTCTAAAAAAATATTTAGAAGGCAGTTTCACAAGATCAGCATCTACCAAAACAACAGTAGTATGTTCATTTCTAGAGCCTTAATCATCTCCATCCTTCATTCCCCTGTCCAACGCCCTCATCTTGTGCCATTTTTGTGGAGGTAATCATAGCTTCTGTGAGTTCAGGTATACAACAACCACGCCATATATCATAAACAGTATTTTATATTACATCCCTGCTCTTCACTGTCTGGCTCTTTTTGCCCTTTCTTCCATGATGTTTCCTGAGCCTTAGTGTTGGAGAGAGGTTAATATAAATGCTATATCTTCGCTTGGTAAGTCATAGTTGCCTATTTTTAGCACTTTGAACAGTAATGCATCGCTACATTAACCAGTCACCACTATGGTTAAAAAGCAGCACAAATTTATGTGTCTATCACATATGCGTGTGCACGTGCTCACACACACACACACACACACACACACACACACACACACACACACCATACACAACACAAGTGCTTTGACAACATGACCATTCAGCAAAATAACATTAGTAGTTTCTTCTATAGCGCCTATGATGTCCCTAGCCAGGGAATTTAACCATGTTTACAGTACCAGGCATGAATTCCCTCCTGTAAAGCAGAGTTCAAAGCAAGTCAAGAAAGTGGTTGGTCTACCCCATAATCTGTTGTACCAGTGGCTACATTGTACCCAGCTGGTCAGTATTATATCATGCAGAATCTACTGCTGGGTAAGGTCATTGATGTCTTTTGTCTCTCAGCAGCCTGCATAGCACCTTCTGACACTATGAAAGCTATCAAGCAGGGAGGAAGTCTCCTGATTACTTCAATGTTGATTTGTCTGCATCCCACAAGCAATGTGTGTTCTCAGCAATAGGGTATTATTATCTGGTTGTGGTGGGTAGATGATTGATTTTCTTTCCAGTGATACAGCTGAGTGAAAATCCTAAAACATAGCCAGGCAGTGGAGGCATATGCCTTTAATCCCAGCACTTGGAAGGCAGAGGCAGGCAAATTTTTGAGTTCGAGGCCAGCCTGGTCTACAGAGTGAGTTCCAGGACAGCCAGGGCTATACAGAGAAACCCTGTCTTGAAAAAACAAAAACAACAAAAACAAAAAATCCTAAAACTTTTCTGTAGGAGGGGCTGGCAGGATGAACATATTATAGAAAGTAAAATTGAGGGGGCCAATGAGGTGATTTTATGAGATCTAAACATCAGAGATTTCAAGATGTTCCACTTCCCACAAGCGCAGATATGGACTGAAAAACACTGATCTTTGGAGTGAGTGACTGGAGTTTACTAGAGCTTTGCATAATAGAGGAACTGAACATAAATTATTTCTTCTAAAAGGAGGTACTAATGGGAAACAGGCCTACACACTAAGGATCACAATTGCAGTTATAAGTTATACCCTACCCCTGCCTCTTGTGGTGATCTCTAATGCATGGCAAATATGAGTCTCTTAGGCCTCTTTCTTCACAGTGCTACAAAAGCAGTAGGATGCAACAAAATAGCCAGAAGCAAGGTGATTGCAGACTGGTGTGGAAATATGGATAGTCTGGAAAATTGCCTTTGGATGACTGCATATGACCTCTAGGTGTGAAGAGACCTTGGGACCTGTAAAGCAGCATTAAGATGTGAACCATTATAGGAGGCCATGTGTTTATTAAAATTTTGCTGTTAAAAGTAGTGGGTTCTGTGAGATGGCTCAGCTGTTAAGAGTGCTCTCTGCTCTTGTGGAATACCTGTGATATATTTCTGGAACTGACACAGAGACTCACAGTCATTTGTAACTGTAGCTCCCAAGGATCTAATACCTTCTTTTGACCTCCACGAGCACAAGGCATGCCCATAGTGCAGGTAGTACATGACATATACAGGCACTCATACACATGAAGACATAAAAATACAAAGGCATCCTCTGTTATATAGAGAGTTGGGATCTCTGTGCAAATGCCTTAAACTTATACCAATTGTAGCTATATGCTGAGAACTTAGGATATATGTAGTAAGTTGATTGAAATTTCGTAGAGCCACTCTCTCCATTTTCTAGAGCCACCCCTACCCTTTCTACTTGCTATGCCTTAGATAAGTATCTCCCAGAGCCTTTCCATTGCAAATGGATCATCAGCCTGCCTAGTTATTAGAACATGCCGTAACCTTTAAGAGGTGGGGAATAGCAGGAGGAAGTTAAGTCATCAAAGGAGTGTGTTGATGAGAACTATTCAGAATTTTCTTTGTTTCTTGGTTGTCATGAAGTAAACAGCTGGCTTTACCATACATTACCCGCTATGGTGAATCATATCAGCACAGAGCCAGAAGCAACAGGATCAACCATGAGCTGAACCTTGTGATATACGAGCAAAAAGAAACCTTTCCTCTTCCTAGGCTGTTTTAATAAGGTATTTTGTTTCAACAATGCAAATATATACCCGAAGCTGTATCTATTGCTTCATCCCAACCTTTAACCTAGAATCCTCTAATCTTTTCCAAGACTCAATTAAAACAAACAAACAAACAAACAAACAAACAACAAAGCAACAAAAATGGGGCTGGAGACATGGCTGGGCAGTTAAAGTTGTGCTGCTTTTCCAGCGGATTGGAATTGTTCCCCAGTACCCATGTCAGGAGGCTTATGACTGCCTATAACTCAAGCTTCAGGAGATGCAACATAATTTTGTGGCTTCTGTGAGTACTTGTATATGCGCGCGTGCGCGCGCACACACACACACACAGATAAAAATTAAAAAATAAAATAAATTTAAAAATACCTAATATACTAAGTCATGTGTAAAAATATTTGTATTCTACAACTGTGCTGTGAATTGCAAAATTTATTTCCAAAATGTCTTTCTTACACAATTATATTGCTACCATACAAGAATATTTGTAGCTTCTCACCAGAATATTTCTTGCTTGTCTCTTGATCACTGTTTGACACACTATGTTTTATTCTTTAATTTTATTTGTATGGATATTTTGCCTGAAAATATTACTGTACATTATGTGTGTGCCTGGTGCTTCTGCATGCCAAAAGTTTATATCGGATCCACAACTGCCATTACTGTGGGAGCCACATGAGTGCTAGGAACTGAACCTGGGTCCTCAGAAAGAACAACCAGTTCTTTTGAGCACTCATCTATCCCTCTAGCCCAATATTACTTTTGTTTTTAAAATTTATTTATTCGTACATTTTTGTCTATATGTGTGTCTAAATATACATGTGTACCACACAAGTGCAGTACTCATAGAGGCCAGAAGAGGGAGACAGATCCCCTGGAACTTGAATCACAGGTAGTATGCCACCAGGTGCATGCTGAAAACAAACCTCACTCAGGTTCTCTGCAAGAACAGCAGGTTCTCCTAACCATTAAGCCATCTCTCCAACAACTGAATCCACCCTCCCTACCATATTGACCTGAATGTTTCTTTCCTAAAGACTAGTTTTCATGGTCCCAGAATGTATCATGAAAGCTTTCAAAGGAAGGAAGCAACCAACAGTCCTATCCACTTATGAACCACAATAATGATAAACATTTTACAGTAACCCTAATGGTACAGTAGCCATACACATATCTTGGCAGTGACCAAGAGCACTCTTGTTAAACTTAAAACCCACCTGACAAGAGGGAAATCATGCCCAGAACTGGAAACATATGGCTAGTAAAGTCCTGGATCTTAGAAAAGAACCTACAATCAATACTTTAACTCAGTGTAATCCTTAACTACACTCTACATATTTATTATTAAATCTGCAGATAAGTGCAGTGTTTACTCCTCATCAAGGAAATGTCTCTTTGTCTCTTTGAAACAGACGGAGACCATTTCAGAAAATTACAACCAGTCAAATGTAGAGTTGTAGAGCCCAGTCCCAACTGATATATCTATAAAACAATTCCTGCACCTAAGTCTCAGAAAATACTGCATAAGAGGAGGCAGAAAGATTGTAAGACTCAGAAGATCAGGGAGTTTGATGTGAGAATGTGTCTTCTAGTCATGTTAGATGCTATACACATAGAGTCTTATCAAAAGAACTGCCTAACCTGAGCTAAACAAGTACAACAATAGACATACCAAAATTACAGGGGGAAAGACCACAAGGCCTCAATATTGCACAAAGATCTACAGGAAACTAAGGAATACTGAAAGTAGGAGAAATAGTTAGCAATAGGTTATCCAATACCAAGTGATTATGTCTGAAAATACATACTTTATATAAAGTATATGTATGTATTATGTATGTAAAGTAGCTTTATGTAGACTGAACAGCTTATATTTAGGAATATATATATTCCTAGCACATAACAACAATTAATGAGAAAGAGGGCATTAATTTGAAGGATAGCAAGGAGTATATGGGAGGGTTTCAAGGGAGGAAAAGGAAGAGAAAATGATTCAATTATATTATAATCTCAAAAATAAAATAAAAATCAGAAGGTACTCTCAACCACTGAGCAATCTTTCCAACAATAAATTCTTCCTAACATTTATACTTTTATTGAAAATAGAAGAATAAGATGAAATAAAGAGAAGTAACACAAAAAGTTTAATGGAACACAAGAGCAGTTTATCTTATTTGCTTTGGAATCAAACTACTTCTAGGAACAAAATTGTGAAATGTGCAAATGATAACATTGATTTTTCTTTATTGTTTCCCTTCCTTCATTCCATCATTTCTCTTTTCTTTTGCTTTATTACTTGTCAAATATCTAAAGAGAAAAGTACTCATGTCCCCCAATGCCTCGAGAGTGCTGTATAATTTTTATGTCGTTTTGGGATTGCTTTAGATGAGCACACTTACTTGCTGAGAGATCACATCGCTTATAATGTACACTGCAAGAGTCAACTGTCTAGTTCCGTTTGCCTTACAGATGCGTCCATCAAAGCTCTCTTTAACAGAGACTGAAGAGTGGTTTTTAAAATTTTTAATACTAAGAACAT
>NC_045030.1:78720635-78732283 GCF_008632895.1 Mastomys coucha | reverse complement strand
AAATTTATATTGAGAAAAATGTATTTTCACTATTGCTGTAGATAAGCATCTACATAAGACTGTTAAATAGATTGTTGTTTTATATCAAACAACTTTTATAATTCTCATTTTTATTTTTATAATATTTTATAAATTTTAAGGAATACGACAAAAATATATTATAGGTATTGAAGGGGGGGTCTATGGGAGGAGTGGTGGTACAAAAGGGGAACAAGAATGTGATTCAATTCTATTTAATTAAAATATGTTTTTAAATGTTAACAAATTCAGATTAATTGAAATCATTTAACTTTTCTGATAATGCAATAAAATTTAAAAAAAAATCTCAAAACATTCAGAGAAAATATTGGGAAATATATGTGAAAAACCAACTATCCCTGTAGTAATGCAAACTAGAGAGAGCCAAAGAAAATATTAATTGATTCTATGTATGTCTATGTTGGGTTTGTTTTTCTAATTGCAGTAAAGGGTTTGCCATACAGACAATGAAAATATCAGTTGAATCTCTAGAATTTAGATAAAAAAGCCAAATGTGTTGGATCATGCTTACAATCTGCTGAGGAGGTGGAGATAGGAGGATATCCTACCTTATGAGCCATCCAGCCTAGCAAAACTGATGAGCTTCAGGTTGAGTGACAGACTCTGTCTCATAAAATTGAGGAGGAGAGTGATTGAGGAAGATAATTGAAAATAACCTCTGGCATCCATGTGTGTATACACATGTGTACATACATGAAAATGTACATCTACTCTTTCACACATACACAGATGCACAAAGAAAGGAAGCAGAAGCCATTGGATGTGTTATAGAGGCTGGTGGTTCATATATAGAATCTCGCATTTACAAAGATGAGGTAGGAGGATCCTGAGGTCCACGCCTGCATAGGGTACATAGTAAGTTCCTGTCTTAAACAAACCCAAATTTAAATTTCTGAACCTCCAAATTTAAATTTCTGAACCCTTTAAAAGTTATTTTTTAGCCGGGCAGTGGTGGAGCACACCTTTAATCCCAGCACTTGGGAGGCAGAGGCAGGCGGATTTCTGAGTTCAAGGCCAGCCTGGTCTACAGAGTGAGTTCCAGGACATCCAGGGCTACACAGAGAAACACTGTCTCGAAAAACCAAAAAAAAAAAAAGTTATTTTTTGAGGCAGATCTTTGTCTTTTAGCCCAGGCTGTTCTGGAGCTCACTATATAGTCCGGGTTATCCTTGAACTCCTGAAAAAGCTCATGTCTCACCCTCCTAAGTGTTCAGATACCAGTTGTGCGCTACTATGTATGGCCTGATATCTTTTTCCACAAATAAAATTGAAATTCTAAACCTGTTCTTAGAAACTGGAGGTTAATCACACCATGGGTATACATATCCTTGAAAGGTTTTTTGATTCAGTTAGAATATTTCCACACAGACTTCCTGTTTTCTTTACCATCATTACTATGGCTCTATATTCTGTCACAGATACCATTACCAAGTGAGAGCCATCACTATCATCAGGTAGATGCTATGTCTCTGCCTGATGGTATAGGATTTCCTCATGCAACATGTTTAAGGGCAGATAAATCAGCCTCCATTTGAAGGTGTAAATGGTAAGTCAATGATAGGGAATCTCTTTGTGAATGCTTTCATTTCTCTCTCAGTTTCCATTATCCTTTCTGTACTCTGTATTTCCATGGCCCCCATAGGCTCATAGTGACGATATTGGATATTATTGGAGGTGTGGCCTTATTGGAGTAGGTGTCACAGCAATAGAAACTCTATCACTCAGCTTGATCATCTAGTCTTCATCTTTTGCAGATTCCATATTTTCAAATTGTGTTTGTAAATTTCTTTTCCTTGTTCCACTTACTTATCACCACCAGAGCAATGCTTGCAGTGCTTTTGTGTCAATTCATTCACATACATACAGTGGTGATAAACTTGAATCATCTATAGAGCATGTTTCCCAACTGATGTGCATTGAAGCCAATAACATACTTTCTTGATTCAGCCCTCCTGCTGTCAACAAGTATTCCTTTAATAGTATATGGAGTGAGACAGTTTTGGAGTGTTTTTCTACTTAAAATAACTGACATTCCAGTGGCTGGGAGGCTCATAGGCCCATGGGGTAAACCTACATCATTATATCGTTAAATGGACAACGGTATCAAACTGTCACTGAAACTTTTATATATGTTTACACATTAGTGCAGTTCTCAGTCCTGAAGCATCTTTATGTTGTAGGCAGCTGTTAATGCATAAACTCACAAGTGGTCAAAGTGCAGAGAATAAATAATGACCAGTGCTCAGTCAGCAATGGAATATCACACCTTACCAAGGCTCAGGGGACACTGCTGAAGAGGGGCAGAAAGAGTATTAAAGCAAGAGGTTGGGAAGGACAAGGGCAAAACAATTTCTTCTGGACATGGACTACTGTACTAGTGAACTCACAACAGCTATGGTTGCCTGCACAAGACCTGAAAAAGATCAAGCTAGTCAACATTCTAATGTGGTGAAGGGAAGGGGTTCATAAGTCCTCATTCTTATCAGAGACACTATTGGCACTTGATGGCTTCTAGGAAGAGAGACTCAGTTTTTTTTAAGGGTGTGCCATTTGCTAGATAGACCACACTCTAATGGATGGTGGCACACTGATGACTATATGGGCAAGAAAATTTGACTTGTAATTGTTAGCATCAGGGCCTCTGAAGTCCAAGATGTCACATAGTCGGGCCTCACAGACCTGTTGCCAAGGCAATAGCCACTCTATTCTCAGAATCCATTGGGCTCACTTCCCACCTTTACCTGTGGCCACTACATCAGAACCCATCTATATGGGGAACACTCCTCCCTTACTCTCTCTCCCCCTCTTCTCTTTCTGCTACTACCGCCCCTTCTCTCAATTAAACCACTTATACGTGGAATTGTTTTGGCCTAGTGTGGTGTGTCCATTCTAATACATCAGTAATGTTATTAGAAACTGAGAAAGCAAAGATGTAACAATGGTTGAAGTCTTAGCTGTCTAAGGCTAAGTGGAAGAAGCAAGTTGGTTCTCACTGAGCAAATACAGGTTAGATAAGGTCTATTTAGGAGTGAGTATAAGGCTGATAGACAGGAGTTAAATGTGAGGGGATATTTTTCCCCTTTGAGCATTGCTAAGTCAGTGTGTGGCATTTATAGAGCTATGGTGAATAACAAGAATATTTCTGTGATGATGTAACTTTTTATTTGTCCTGTGTAAACATTTTGATCATTCTCTCTTCTTACCCCCTCCCTTTACCTTTCTCTTTTTTTTTCCTTACCCCCTCTCCCTGTCCTTCTATCCCACAAAAACACATACATTCCACATCAAATTCTGATGAGTATCTCTAGTCAATGTGTTCCCTTACCAGAATGATAGGAACACCACTATCTTTTGTCTAATGGCATCATCCTCGAGACTTGTGTGTAAATACAATACAGCTACCAACAGGCCTTAAAGAACATCTTGAAAGGTTCTGGAAATGACTCAATAGGTGCTTGTTGAACAAGTTTCTAAGGACCCAAGTTTAGGGCCCTAAACCCATACATAAAGCCTGGTGTGTGTACACCTACTTGTACTACCAGCCCATCAGGTAAGTGGGCACATATATATAAGATCGGTGTGTTTTCTGGTTGCCATGCTAGCTCCAGGTTCAATGAAAGACCCTGTCTCAAAGGAATAAGGCAGAGGTTTGTATATTGAACATTGTCTCCCTCTGGCCTCTGCCTGCATACATAAGTTCATATACCTACATATATTTATGTACATACATCACATACATGGATTAAATTCACAGACACAATTACATACATTCAAATTTATAAAACAAGCTTGTAATGTCTCTTTTTAAAATCCTAAGCAGAAGTTAGAAAGCACACCTTTTATTAGTATGTAGGAGACCCATATGCAATCAGACCTCATCCTCGGGATAATTTTCTTGCCTCTAACTCCCTATGCTATTTTGTAATTTTAAAAAATGCCAAAGTCATCAGGATCAAAATGGAGTCCCTTGTGTAAATGCCATGGCAAAAAGTGAAATCAAAGTGGCAAGTTATGAAGAATGAATACTAACACATGGCACTAACTGTCACAAATCCTTCCAGAAACACAAACTTCCATGGAAACCAACAAAACCTTGTATAAGAAGTACTTCCACAAGGACATATGCCAAGATACTAGTTGGACTGATGTCATTGGCCAAAGGTGATTGATTTAAAATATCTGATGTAATATTTTTTTTCTATTTCAAAATCTTCACGTTGCCTCTCTACCTCATTGAATACACAAACCCACAGTTTATTATAGCCATTGTATTGACACTGCCATATCCCATAATTCCAATTACAGTGCTATTTAAAAAGAAATATAATTATTCTCTGGAGATTCTTCATCTAGATGTTTTATTCACCCACAAATCTGTCTCTTTTTCTTTCTCTGTTCCAACTTATGGCTTCCTTGCTACTGTCCAAACACAACTCCAGCAAGATGAAGAAATAGCACTTTCCTCATCTGGGTTCAGTAATGTATCTGTCTCAAAGAAGCATATACTTTGAGGCAAGAAGTAGATTTAGTTTTCTCTTGTGTTGCCTATGATGTTTAGTTTTAACTGTTAACTTGACACACCTGAATCACACCTAGAAGATAATCTCAGTGAGGGATTATCTAGATCAGGTTAGTCTGTGGGCATGTCTGTAGTGTAATTGTCCTAAGTTAACTGGTATGGGAAGACCCAGCCCATTCTGGATGGCACTGGCCATTATTCAGGGGTCCCAAACTATATGTACAGAAACCAAACTAAGCACAAGCCAACAAGTAAACACATATGCATTTATTTATTTCTGCTCTTGACTGTGGACATATATGTCCAGTTGCTTCAAGTGCTTGTTACCTTGGTTTGTCTGAAATTGTAAGCTAAAATAAATTGCTTTCTCCCTTAAGTTTTTTCTTGTCAAGATATTTCACCACAGTAACTGAATTGTGTCATATTTATAAATTAAATATAAATGAGCAATTAACTATGTAATTAATAATGCATTGGTGTAGCATTAAGGAAAGAAATAAAAGCACTCCCTCTTGGGGTCATTTAACAAGGATCATGTTCATATTTGAATTTTCTACTTCATGCTCCATGTAACTTCCATCCTCTGTTGTATGATTCTGAATTTGTGTTTGTCTGAAGGCTGTCTTGTGAATCTGTCTATTCTGTCTTTGTGTGTTTGCTGTGTGAGTGTCTGTCTGTCTATCTGTCCAATGAGCTTTATGTATTTAAGCAAGGGCTTTTATGAATCTTTATTGAATAGCAAAGAAAGCATCACTTGGGAGAAGGAATGTAATACTTTAAAGAAATCTTTAACAGTTTTTAAAAACCTTTTTATGGATTGCTTGTGGGTTTGACATCATGCACCCCAGTCCCACTTATCTCCTTATCCTCTCAAAACTGCCCTTCGCTCTTACAGCCTCTCCTCACCCCAATAAACATACATGTACATACATAAAGCTTAAAAAACATCTCACCGTGGAAACATTCCCTCCCTCCGCCAGATCCAGCTCTACTGTGCTACCCAGGCAAGGTTCAGGACCTGCTCTTCCACATGCTGCAGTTGGCCAGAGGCAGGCCAGCTCAGCTGCTTTAACAGTATTTTACAAGGCATTAAGTCACTGATTCCAACTGATCCCAACGGATATAACCAATATTATTTTTTAAATCAACCTATATCCATAAATTGTTGCTTTTAAACTTTATGGTAGATTTTTAGGTAGTTGCTTTCAATATCTGTATTTGCTGCTTTCAGCAAATGATACACATTTAACCATTCTGGCTCAGAGGCATGAAAGAGTACATAATTTAAGATTGCAGCTATGCATTGTCTTAGGTTGTAAAAGTTGAATACATGGGAAAGCCGTTGCAAGGGAAATCCATTGCTAGTAGGCTGATTGCTACAATGTTAAAGGCAAGTTAAGCAAACAAGTGAAGTACACAGTAGGAGAGCAGTCTTAAGTCTTAGGTGACCTCAAAGTGTGTTATTAACTCTGGACATGAGGTCCAGTAAAAGTTCCTGTCTCTTAAAATGTAAGAAACATTTTCAGAACATTGCATTACCACAGTTCCTCCTTTTGTTTTTTGTTTGTTTATTATTTATTTATTATTAGATATTTTCTTTATTTACATGTCTTATGATATCTCCTTTCCCAGTTTTCCCTCTGGGGAAAAAAAGAGAAAAAATAAAATAAATAAAAAAGAAAAACACCAAAAACAAACAACCCCCCCGTCCCTTTCCCCCTCCCGCTGCTCACCAACCCACCCTCTCCCTCTTCCTGGCCCTAGCATTTCTCTACACTAGGGCATAGAACCTTCACAAGGCCAAGGGCCACTCCTCCCATTGATGACTGACTAGACCATCCTCTGCTACATATGCTGCTGGAGCCATTAGTCCCACCATGTTTACTCTTTGGTTGGTGGTTTAGTCCCTGGGAACTCTGAGGGTACTAGGTAGTTCATATTGTTGTTCATCCTAAGGGGCTGCAAGCCCTTCAGCTCCTTGGGTCCTTTCTCTAGCTCCTTCACTGGGGACCCTGTACTCAGTCCAATGGATGGCAGTGAGCCTCTACTTCTGTATTAGTCAGGTACTATCAGAGCCTCTCAGGAGACAAAAATATCAGGCTCCTGTCAGTCAGCACTTGCTGACATCTACAATAGTGTCTGGATTTGATGACTGAATATGGGAAGGATTCCCAGGTGGAGCAGTCTCTGGATTGTCCTTCCTTCAATCTCTGCTCCATAGTTTGTCTCTGCAACTCCTTCCATGAGTATTTTGATCCTCCTTCTAAGAAGGAAAAAAGTGTCCACACTTTGGTCTTCCTTCTTCTTGAGTTTCTTGTGGTTTGTGGATTATACTTTGTGTATTCTGATCTTCTGGGCTAATAACCACTTATCAGAGAGTGCATACCATGTATGTTCTTTTGTGATTGGGTTACCTCACTCAGGATGATATTCTCCAGATCCATCCATTCCCCTAAGAATTTCATAAATTCATTGTTTTTAATAGCTGAGTAGTACTCCATTGTGTAGATGTACCACATTTTCTGTATCCATTCCTCTGTTGAGGGCTTCCTTTTGTTTTTATTAAAGAAGCATGCCCATGGAGGTGGTCACTGGTGTAGAGCTGGTATAGATATGGTGTACTGGAGGGCAGCCTGAGTCAGTATGATCTTGTGGTAGGCAGTCCTTTTGAAAAGTTGCCAATGACATGGCAAAGAGGACTGAGAGGATGAAGCAGACAAACAGAATGGCTATTCTTATAAAGAACCACATTTTGAGATTTAATCCTGAAGACCGATGTACTTTTGTTTTGTTTTGTTGTTGTTGTTGTTTTGTTTTTTACTTTGGAAGGAAAGCTGTTTATCTAACCTAGACATATCTTGTTATAAAGGGAACTAAACACCATTCTGAAGTGTTTATGTTATTCCATCTCTGAGTATAGTTAACAGTGAATAAGGTGGCACATATACAGTGAAAACCTGTGTCACATTTAAGTTGCTGGCAGAGCCAATGGGCTTCTTGATGCTCTCCAAGCCACATAATAGCAGTCTCAAGAGTATCTACTCTTTTAGGGATTTGTTGGTCAATATGAGTTTGTTCTTGTAACTCGGTACTGACATTTTAAAGATAAGAATTGACATTTGCTGCAGTGTGGGCAGACCTGAGCTAAGGCTACTGATGCCTTGACAGGGGTAGCTGTAGCAGCTATGGTAACTACAATAATAATACCAATGAGTATTTTTGTACATATATGTTCCAGGATATAGTTAAGCTCTTTTAAAGCAGAGATCCCATGCTATTGATGCATGAGATGAATAGGAATCCAGGAATGGATTTGTTTAAGAAAGAAAATCATGAGACAAAATTCAGTTATAGGGAATGCAGGGGAGGTTGGCCTTTCAGAATTAGTACAGGACACACCCAGATACCAAGTTCCCATTACAAAGGACATGTAGTACTCTGGAGGGGCAAGTAGGGGTGGGGTGGGGGTGGGGTTAGAGATGGGGATGAGGGGTGCTGCCTCTGGATTAGGCAAAGTAGCAGCAGCAGGAGAAGCAGAAGGAGATTGTTTTGTTTTTTTTGTTTTGTTTTTTGTTTTGTTTTGTATTTTTTTTTTTTTTGCCAGAGTGCCTTTTTAAGGAAAAAAAAGGTATTCTGTTTTAGGATGATTATGGTAAGTCCTGATTGGACAGGTTAGTCAAATAATGAATTTTGATAGTTGGACATTGGTGTATTGTCTATGGAATGATTCAGTGGCAAAATAAGGGAATGGACCTTGGGGGCTAGTTTTAGGAATATAATCTAAGGGTTGTAAGCAAGGGAGAGAGAAGGGCAAAGGGCAAAGTCTGTCAGTGCCATGTTTGCTATATATGGGCTTGTTTATGCCATGCTTGAGCCTTCTAGAGACCTTTAGGGAATATCATGAGCAACATGAATCTCCCAAAGTTGACAAAAGGAGATAAAAGTTTTAAACATATACTTAGAACCATTGCTTGTGTTGATCTGTTTTAGGACTCCCAGTACAGAGAAAGCAGTTAGTAAGTGTCTGCATTAGAGAAGCCGCATATGTTTGAGCAGCAGCATAGATAATCCATGGAAAGTTATGAACATAAACATGAATACATTTAGAACAGCCAAAGAAGACTTAAATTTTTTGAACCTGTGACACTTATGCGTCAGAACTTTAGTAGGCAGTTATTACTGCTACCAAGTGTAGATTAATAAAATATGAGAACGCCATTGATTTAAGTGGAGATTTAACATCAATGTGCTAAACTCTGAACTGTTAAGTTTTAATATTATGTATATTGTTTTAAGTCTAATCTTACACATGATTTAAGTCATTTCCTCAGATCTTCATAACTGGCATAAAGTTTCTATTTCCTCTTTCCACTCTGGAAACATGTACCCATCTTTATCTTTATTAAAACTCACATAAAACTTTATCTTTCTTTTCCATCCAGACATTTCCATACATCTTAACCTTCTTTATAACTTGCATAATGAACTTTTTACTTTTAAAATTTTAACCTCCATATATATCATTGATTTTTTTCCAACTTTATATCCATTTGTCACAAGCAAGAAGGTAGATACATATAGTTTAACAAAAGCTATATTTTTTTTTATTATGCTGGGAGTCATCCATCACACAAGGTTCACACTTTAAGTTCCTAATTATGGTACTATGCCTATCTCCCAAGGCTACTCACCTGTGCTACACGTCTTAGCTGAAGGTTAGGTCCAGTTTCTAACACAATTCTCTGATTGTAGGGCCAGTGATAGGTTATTTCTTCACCACCAATGAGCCAATTTAAACCAGATTAGATTATATTAAAGGCAGGTTTACTGGGAAACTGCTCTGAGGTACGTGAGTTCATGGGTCCCAAGAATGGAGACCTAGGAAGTCACCATGAAGAAAGGGTAGGGAATAGGGGAGGGAGAAAGAAAGAGGGAAAGGGGCATGCACTGAGAGAGAAGAAGAGAAAAAAGAAAGAGGTAAAGAGAAGAGAAGAAGAGAGAGAAGAGGAGGATGAAGAAAAGAGAGTGAGAGACAGACATGCAGACAGGCAGACACATACACATACATACAAATACGGAGAAAGAGAGAGGGAGAGAGAGGGAGAGAGAGAGAGAGCGAGAGCGAGAGAGAGAGAGAGAGAGAGAGAGAGAGAGAGAGAGAGAGAGAGAGAGAGAGATATCTGGATTATAAGGGAGGAGCCTCTGGGGGGAAGGGCAGTCCAGCCCCTGGTCTGGAGAGTTCAGGGTACCTGGCATGGTATGCCAGGTAGGGACTGAGGGATGCTGGAAGAACCTGGAGGCCAGGTGTACTTTTCTGAAATACGCACAAAAGTACGTTGTCCCAGGGTCTGAAACCAAACAGTCAGGATCCTGTGGGATACTTGATTGCCACAGGGAAGATTAAGGTGCTAGCTCTCTAGATATGCAGAACAGAATAGACTATTGCTTATATATTGCTTATATACTGTCCAGTGGGTGTCATGGGGTTCTAGGACTGTGTTTGGTTATTTTAAGTGAGTGATGTCACTGGGTTTTGGTTATCAGGTGCAGCCTTGGGTCTAGTGGGATTCTGGCTAACTCATTTTTACCTGTCTAAAAGGCATTTTTCCACTATGCTCATTATACATTTAACATTTTTATTTACTGATCTTTTTCTTAATGCCATGAGGCATAGGTGCTAGATTACTAAGAGTAGTAACTGAAAAAGCAAATCTTTTAAATTATCATTAGTCCAAAAAGGAGTAGTAAATGCAATTTTTAAGTCAGTGACAACAGCAGGGTAGTTTTGAGTTGAGTTTTCCATTAAAAGTTGTTTGTGGGATTATCTATCATAGCAGGAAGCCTGTGTGTTCTAGGGAAAGACAAAGCCTGAGTATTACATTTGAAACATCTAAAGGCATAGTCAGAATTTGTATTTTCATAAGTCAACTAAAGAAATAAGGTGGCAGCAATCTCTATTATCTGTCCTTTTATAGCTTGTCATAGAAGATAAATACATTTGTAAAAGATGTAAAGGGTTTGTATGTTTTTTTTTCTGTTAGTGGGAGAAGACCCAGAGTATGTCTTAAGATCAACAACTTGATCTTAACTATCTATCTCTGTCAATCTATCTATCTATCTATCTATCTATCTATCTATCTATCTATCTATCTATCTACTTATATTTAGCTGTATCATCAAGAAAACATGAAATGCATTAAAAAAATGACCTTCAAATACCCACTGCATTGACTTGTATATTAACTAATTGAGGGACTTGTTTATTAACTAATTGAGGGCTAGCTGGTGTTTGAATGTCAATTTTGAAACTTTCTTCTTTTTATACATTGCACGTTTAGTTTTCTTGTTTTTTCTTTCTTCCTTCTTTTCATATAGTACATCCAAACTGAAGTGTCCCCTCATTTCTCCTTTTTCTGGCTCCCACTTACCTTCTCTTTTTCCCAGATCCATTGAAGCTTTCCTATTTAAGAGATTCGGGTAATTAAAGTTTTCTTCAAACTCTTAAATTTATAGCATCAGCAAGCAACATGTCCATTCTTTGTATCTAAAGTCACTGTAAAGCCAGACTGTTCTTAAGGTGAAACTAGACATTTTAATTATGGTTAGACTTGTCAGACAGCTTTGGAAATGTATCTGGGGCTGGTAGATGCCAGCTTTCTGATTTTAGCAACAGGTGGGGCTGCTAAATTTTTGGATGAAGATAGGACCTAGGACAAGGAGGCCCCACAGGAATTGTGCATGCACGGTATGAACAATGACAAATGTTTATCAGCTTGTTTTAATGATGCATTAGTATTAACTTCTTTAAGTAAGGTTCATAACTGCTGTGCCTATATGTGAGATAGAGGAGACAAAGAATTTCCCAAATGAAAAGAGAGAAAACGAAGTGGAAAAACAGGTACTGCTTGCTTTTGGGAAAATCACCAGGTTCCTTCCTTGTGACAGTAGTTGAAGTAGAATCAAATTAGACTTGGTAAAGAAAGAGAGACAATGAATATACAGAATAAGTTCCAAGACAGGCATGGCTACACAGAGAACCAGTATCTTGAAAAACAAACAAATGGGAGAAAGAGAGAGAGAGAGAGAGAGA
>NC_045030.1:78717076-78720625 GCF_008632895.1 Mastomys coucha | reverse complement strand
GAGTACAGGTCTCCTGCTCCTGAGATGTATTTACAGGCTCAGTTGACCTAGTATGTCTGAATTTCCCTTTTTCTTCAGGACTTCTCCATTACACAAAAGAGGTGGGAGCTTCTGGACTCCCAGGCTCCTTTTGCTTTTGGGGACTTGTGTATCCAAAATTTGTATACCCAATAAGAGATACTTGAAGGGAATTTTCTCAATACTTGAAGATGCTTCATTTAAGGAATTAAAGGTACCAAAATGTGTTGGTCATGCACTAGTGATTAAACTCCAAATTACTGACAGTGGCAATTCCCATTGTACATCTGAGTGTCCTTCCACAGGAATGGCAAATGTAGAAAGAGCACAGGAATCTGTTTCATTCCCCAGTGTCATTTCTAGAAAGCAGAAATCATGTATATGGAAGTAAGCAGAGATTGACATCATTTGTGAGGTCTATAATGAGTCTGCAATTCTTCAAATCTCTGTATGTATACCAGTCCATATGTGTACATGTGGAAGCCAAAGGGCAACCTTGGCTATTATTCCTGAGGTGTTATCCACCAGTGTGTATGTGTGTGTGTATAATGTTTGAATGTGAGCATGTATGTGTCACAATACATGCGTGAAGGTCAGAGGACAATCTTTGGGGATCGGCCCTTACCTTTCTAATGGCTGAGGTACCTATTTGGCATATCAAAGTATACCTTCCTTCCAGATCCTTCCAGTATCCCTCAGTCCCTACCTGTTACAGGCTATGGCTGCCATTCCCATCCCCCCTACCCTGAACTCTTTAGCACAGGGAACTGAGCTGCTCTTCCCTGTATAATCTAGACATTTTTGTTGCCCACTCTCTTTGTAATTTTGGATTTTCTGGATATTGCATGTGGTTCTCTTCTCTACCCTTTCCTGTCCTCTCCCTTTCACTCTTTTCATGGCTCAGGATTCTCTTCTCATGGCTCAGGATTCTCCCTCTCACAATGATCTCCTGCATATCTATGGTAAATTTTCTCCTTTACCATACCTAGAAGTCCCTACCTTTCCTTTTTTATTTTGTTCCACAGAAGAGCAAAGAGACTTTTATGAGGCTTCTTGGGATCTAAACTGGGTCACCATAGTTGCACAGTAAGTGCTTTTACTCACTGAGATGTGCTCCCAGCTCCCACTCATTAGCATAGAACCTGTAAGGAAGGATAAGCTAGTTAGCCAGGGAGCCCAGGGGATCTGCCTATCTATGAGATCTCTCAGTGGCTGGGTTACAAAACAAACAAACAAACAAACAAACAAACAAAAACCAACCAACCAACCAAACAAACAAACAAAAAACCCACCATCACATCTGGCTTTTAAAATGCCTAGCTAGTGTAATTATTCAGAAAGTTTTGGGAACAAACTCAGGTTTTCTTGCTAATAAAAATAAGCATTTACCAACTGAGAGATCTCCACGGTACTAGAATGTGAAATCTTTTTATTGGGGAATAGCAAGATGAATTGATTCTTGGTTAATCCTAAATCCTTCCCACTTTAAGCCCTTCTCATATTTGAAATATTCTTACTAGTACTTAATATACAACATAATGGGGCTTATATTCTTCTAACATTATGGAAATTCCTACCTGTTCCCTCCATACTCAGAGTTGGAGTCTCTATTTTCTTCTGATAAAAAGTGTCCCTTTGGTGACCTTTTGACTCACTCAAGCTTGTAGTATAGACTATTTTCAGTTGTTCATCAATGTAGAATAGAGTTATGCATTTCCTTTCTAAGATATTTTATGCCTATAAATGACACCACTTAGAATTCACTCACTAGGATTCTTCACTAGGATTGTCGATTCTATTAAACACCAGAAAACAACTCCACAGTTGAGAAATCAATACCACTTTAATTCCCTTATTCTTACAAGAAAGTCATACTTTGTGTATAACACATTTCCTGGAACATAAATACCACATATTCATTCTTTAAGACATTTATGTCAGAGGGAAATTGATACTTTAGTAAAGAACCTGTTTGAACATCAGAGAGAACAATTATTTTCTTGTGTGTATTAAATCAGAGAATGATAACACCTTCCCCAAAGTGATGTTAATCTAAATTTTCAAGCTATTTTATTTTAGGCTGGTGTATCACACACATTTTAAGAAATGCATAAAGGGCACAATCATATTTTCTATTTCTTATTGAAATTCCTGTTTGCATCTTGTAATCATAACATCTGGACTTGTTCTCACCTACACCAGCACCCCCAGTCTACCTATAAAACCTGTTCTATTTTCCTATCTCAGGGAGATCTATGTGTTCCTCCCGAGATCTCTTTACTTTGCCTAATAACTTCTCTGGATCTGTGGAGTGTGATAATCATTTATTTAGCAGCTAATATTCACTTATAAGTGAGCACATATCATGTTTGTCTTTCTGGGTCTGGATTGCAATTGTTCAAGATGATTTTTTTCCTAGTTTCATATATTTACTTGAAAATTTCATTTTGTCAATTTTTTAACACCTAAGTTTATGCATATTGTTATACCATATTTGGTTGATAGCCTTGGGGGAACTGCTCTTTTCTGAAGGGAAATGGAGGGGCAGTGGATCTAGAAGAGAGGAGAGGTGGAATGGGGAAATTGGGAGTAGGGTAGGGTGTGGTCTGGATATATTGTATGGAAGGTGGATAAAGAAAAAGAAAAAATCTGGACTTATTTTGGGCCAAAAAAACTCTCTATAATGGATCTATACTTTTGAAAAATCAATAAATGGAATGTTCTGGTGGAAACCAATCTACAAAATAGAGATCTACTTTTATTTGGCATACCAAATAAGTGTCTGTTAAAGTATGTTGCAATATACCTCTCTTACAAATCAAGTACTTTTACATTATTTTGTTGCACTATAAACCACTCCAAACTTGGTGGCTTAACAAAACAGCATTTGGTTGTTCTCCTGATTTTGCAGGTTAGATGGGTTTATTTGGGTGGTTCTTCTGCTTTTTATAATGTTGGTTGTGATACAAGTTACACTGATTTTATTGCTTGACTCTGAGATGGCTCTCTTATATGGTCATCTACTGGTGAAGTTACTACTTCTGGAACCTCAGTTCTGGTGGTCAGCTGAGGTGCCTCATTTCTTTCAAAACCTTTCATGTAGGATTTTCTTTGTATGACAAGTAGGTAGCTATGTTCTATATGGAGCAGAAATCTCTTACAATCTGAGAAGAAAACCTCTGAAAGAGCATATTTTTCTTATCACTACATTATTATTGATTTATAGAAGTATGATAATCTAACATAGATATGGCTCTACAATGCTGAGCCCAATGACATCTATGATACTTATAGCTGTTTTAGTTTGGATGGTTAGTGTATTTTAGCCCTCAAAAAGTTATTTTTATGTTTTATTGTATAATCAGTCCTTATTGGAGCTCATTCTTGTTTTCAAATGATAGAAAAGAACACTGAAGTTCACAGAAATTTATCTCTGGAAAGTAAAACAGAGAAAAATGGTAGATATTGAACCCTCCTCACATGTACATTATCAAAATCTAGAAAAAAGGATAATAAAATTGTGTGTGTGTG
>NC_045030.1:78711366-78717007 GCF_008632895.1 Mastomys coucha | reverse complement strand
ATCACCTCACCCAGCTTTTAAAAACCTTTTTGTTGGTTCTTTGTGAATTTTATATCATGCTTCCCAGTCCCATTCATTTCCCCCTCCTCTTGTATTAACCCTCTACCCTTGCAACCTAGCCCCAACAGAAAAAAAATAACCGGTTGTGGAAGCTGTAGTGTGTCACAGTGTACTACACAGTGTAGTGTGTCACAGTATACCCCTTTCCCACACTTCTTTATTTGTAAATGTTTATTGCAATGACTTCTTCCTTGGTCTGGTATGAAGCCTGTGGCTTCTGCTACTCTATCAATACTGGAACCTTGTAATTATTGAAATTATTGAATTCCTGCTTGCATCTTGTAACCATAATATCTGGACTTGTTCTCACCTACACCAGCACCCCCAGTCTACCTACAAAACCTGTTCTATTTTCCTATCTCAGGAAGATCTATGTGTTACTCCGGAGACCTCTCTACTTTGTGTAATAGATGCCTTTTGGATATCCTGTTGTTGCCCTGTGTCATGGAGATGCTGTAGTTTTGGATCTGTAGGACTGACTTCTTCATGAACTCCAGTAGTTCATAGATGGGGTAGATGCTGGGATGAGCCAATTCAAAGCCCAGGATCTGGGCCTGAGAACTATCTGAAGTGGTTAGACCCCTGGCTTTCTGTTTCTTATGCCCTTGGGTCAGCTCACCAGCAACCTCCTACTCCCAGAGCCTACTTTATCCTGTTGCTCAAGTGAGGTGCATGGTCTGATCTTCCAAGTGTTGTAGCAGGTGAGGGACATGGCCAGTCTCCTACTCTTGGGCCCAGCACTCCTGCCTGCTATAGATGGAGAGGTACAAGGGAAGGGAGAAGGGTGTCTTTCCCTCCTATGATGTCTATCCAAGGTGTGGGGCCAATAATGCACAGCCCTTAGACATCTACATGGCCTCTGGTGGCAGCCCAGACTAGGGTCATCCACCTGGGCCTTGATGGTAACAGAATTCTGCTGCTTCAGGGACACAGACCCAGATGTGGTTCTTTATGTCAGTACAGACCAGGACTCCTTCAAGGTCCCAGGTGGTATCACTGGCTACTCATATCAGACAATTCCTCATTACCCTCAAGTTTCCAGTTCTGTCTCTCTTCATTTTCCCCACATCCTCCTGTTTCTCTTTCTCTTTCATTTTTCCTGTCACTTACTACTTTCTCTTAAAGGTATCTAAGGTCTTTAAGTGTCTGGGGTTGTCTCAGTAATCTCAGGAATGCTTTGCTCTGTTAGTACATTTTGGCACTGGGAAGGGGTCAACTAAAGCATGGTCTACCCCATCACCACCAGGCCTGCCTGGTACCTGACTGGTAGTTATCTCAGGCTAGTTCCATGTCCAGAGGGTCTGGTGGTTATCTTGGGTTTTCTCTTGCTAGGTCCACCTGAATGGCTCCATATGAGGCTCTTCTCATCTTGTGCTCATTCTTACCTAGGGCCCTTAGTTCCAGGCAGAGTTCTTCTAGTCTCTGGCTTGTTTCTGGTCTTTGGAGCTTTCGGGGCCCACCTGGTGCTAGACTGGTAGTCCTTTTAAAATTGTTTCTTTCAGGAAATGTTAGCCTTCTAATCATTCAGATATTCATAGGTCAGAACAAAGGTAGGCTAAGTAGACATAGCTTCTTTCCTTTTTGTCACCTACTCATGCACATGTGACACAGTAGCCACACATGAAATGCTTCTAGGTGTAAGCAGCTTTTAAAAAATTGAATACTTATGTACTCATGCTTGCAAGGTCAGCACTTTATCAATTTAGCTATTACTACAGCCCAAGAAGTAATAGATATATGTAGTTGTAAATATTTTTAACCTGATTTAAACATTATGTAACAAATGCACACATCAGCCCATCAGGTGACATGCCATTATTACACTCAATTTCATTTTAATGTATCAGTTTTAAAATTTTGTAAAGGGTACTTTCCTAGAAGCATTAAGAGTCAGTTTTCAAAATAACTATCAAGAATAGTTCCAATTTTTAGTTCATGCTGCAGTGAATTACTCCATTTTTTATTATCAACTCAGTAAATGCTGATGCTTTCAGAACTGTCCTTTCAATACAAAGAAATGGAAAGGGACTGACATTAAAACTTATGATGTAGCCCTCCCCTTGTTATCACATCCCAGCCCACAAGACCAGCAGAAGCCCCCTGCTCTTTCAGAGGCCACACCTATACCCAAAACCCCAGGTAAGACCTTGCTTGCAGACTGCCAATAATTTCTCAGAGCCAGACTATTGTTCCCCCAACAGCTCCCCCTTCTTTGTCATTATATCACTCCCACAACTCTGGCATAAGCCTCCTGTTCTACCAGAGGACATGCTACTTGTCCTAAACCCAAGAGGCAATATCAGCACCCAGAACCCTATAAGTCACACAGGCAGCTACAACTTGCAATGGAGTCACCCTACTGGGTAAGAAGACTCAAGTCACCAGAACCACTAGCCAATCAGGTCAGGAGACCATAAAGATAAGAGAAGCCTCCATGTGTACTCTTTGGTTGATGGTTTAGTCCCTGGGAGCTTTGGAGGGTCTGGTTGGTTGATATTGTTGTTCTTCCTATGGGGTTGCAAACCCCTTCAGCTCCTTCAATCCTTTCTTTAACTCCTCCATTGAGGAACCCATACTTAGTCCAATGGTTGGCTGCGAGCATCCACTTCTGTATGTTAGGCTCTGGGAGAGCTTCTTAGGAGACAGCTATATCGGGCTCTTGTCAGCATGTACTTCTTGGCATCCACAATAGTTTCTGCATTTGGTGACTGTATATGGGAGAGATCCCCAGGTGAGGCAGTCTCTAGATGGCCTTTGCTTCATGCTGTGCTTCACACTTTGTCTCCATATTTGTCCCGAGAGTATTTTGTTCAACATATGAAAATTTGTCAATGTATTCCACCATAAAAACAAACTGAAAGAAAAAAAAAACACATGATCATCTCATTAGATGCTGAAAAAGTCTTTGACAAAATCCAACACCCCATTTTTGTTAAAAATATTCAAGAGATCAGGGACATAAAGGACATAAATACAATAAAGGCAATTTACAGCAAGCTGATAGGCAATATCAAATTTAATGGAGAGATACTTAAAGCAAACTCACTAAAACTTGAGACAAGACAAGGCAGCCACTCTCTATCTATCTATTCAATATAGTCCTTGAAGCTCTAGCTAGATCAATAAGACAACTAAAAGAGATCAAGGGAATACAACTTGGAAAAAAGAAATGAAAGTATTGCTATTCATAGATGATATAATATTATATATAAGTGTCCTCAAAAACTCTACCAGAAAACTCCTACAGCTGATAAACAACTTCAGCAAAGTGGCTGGATACAAAATTAATTAAAAAAATCAGTAGCCCTCCTTAATACAAATGGTAAATGGGCTGAGAAAGAAATCAGGGAAACAACACCCTTCACAGTAAACACAAATAGTATAAAATATCTTGGTGTAACTCTGATCAAAAAGTGAAAACCTATACAAAAGACTTCAAGTCTCTGAAGAAAGAAATTGAGGAAGAGATCAGGAGATGGAAGATCCCCAATGCTTATCAACTACTAACATAGTAAAAATGACCATTTTACCAAAAACTATCTACAGATTTAGCACAATCTGTATCAAAATCACAACATAATTCTTTACAGACTTTCAAAGAACAATATGCAACTTTACTTGGAAAAACAAAAACCCCAGAATAGCTAAAATTTTTTTTGTACATTAAAAGAACTACTGGAGGTATCACCATCTGTGATTTCAAGCTGTACTACAGAGCTATAGTAATAAAAACCATATGGTATTGGCATAAAAACAGACAGGTTGTTCAACAGAATTGATTTGAAGACACAGATGTAAATCCATACACCTATGGATACTTGATTTTTGGAAAAGAAGCCAGGAATATACAATGGAAAATAGAAAACATCTTGAAAAATGATACTGTTCAAACTGGTTGTTGGCATGTAGAATTCAAATGACTCTGAGATTCTGTCTTACACCTGTCAGAATGGCTGAAATCAAAGACACAAGTGAAAGCTCTTTCTAGAAAGGATGTGGAGCAAAGGGAACACTCCTCCATTGTTGGTGGGTGTACAAACATTTTGGAAATCAATATTGTGGTTTCTCAGGAAATTGAGAATTGATCTAGCTCAAGACCCAGAAAGATATATTATTCCTGGACATATACCCTTCCATCCTACCACAAGAATACTTGCTTAACTTGAGGAAAGTTGGATATGACAATCCTCTGCTATTAATGATTTGACGTTCATCTCTGTCTTTAAACCAAGTAGTAAATTTTTAGTGAAATTGGTTATCCCAATTTCATTATATATGTTTAGGATAGTAATGTCTTCTTGGTTAATTGTTCCCTAGGTAAGGAATTTCATATTTATCTCTTCTGCTTAATAGATAGTTCTGATAATTTTAGTTTGAAGTCTAGTTTGTTAGTTAGGCTAGTTATGCCTATTTGGTTTCTGGTTCCATATTATGGAATGCTTTGACCCATTCTTTTTATATAAGACAGTTCCTATCTTTAAAAATATGTTTATTTAAAAAATTATCTAATATATTACATCCCAACCACAATTTTCCCTCTTTCCTTTCTATCCAGTCTCTCCCCACCACCTCCCTTCCTCTTCAGATCCCCTTCTCCTCCATTTACCTTCAGAAAAGGGCTGGCCTTCCAGGACATCAACCAACCATGACTTACCAAGTTGCAATAAGACTAGGTAATCCCTTCATATTAATGCTGGATGAGAAAACCCAGTATAAGAAAAAGGGGCTTCCAAGCAGGCAAAGGGTCAGAGACAGCACCCATTCCCATTGTTAGGAACACAAGAACATCCAACTATACAACCATTATATATAATGTACATATAATATACATACAATATATATAATATATATAGCATACATATAATATACATATAATGTAATATACATACACACACATACACATATATATACATATATACATACATACATGCACAGGACCTAACACAGACCCATATGGGCTCCCTGGCTGTTGATTCAGTCTCTGTGAGCTCTGGGTAGTTGATTTTGTGGGGCATTTTTTTGTGGTGTCCTTGACCCCTCTGGCTCCTGTAATCTGTCCTCTTCCTCTTATGTAGGATTCACTAAGCTCCACCTAATGTTTGACCGTGGGTCTCTGCATCTGCTCTTCTCAGTTGTTAGATGAAGCATCTCTGATGATGATTATGCTAGGCTCCAGACTACTAACATAGCAGAGTATCATTAGGAACATTTCATTAACTTTTTAAAAATTTGCCAGTCATACTTGGCTCTATTCTAAGTTTCTGGGCTATACAGCCTCATGTTCCTTGCCATCTAGGCAGTGTCAAGGGTGGGCTCCCTATAGTGACATGGATCTCGTATTGTGCCAGTCATTGGTTAGCCACTCCCCAAGTTCTGTGCCACCTTTACCCTGGGCACATCTTGCAGGCATGACAAATTGTAGGTTGGAAGTTTTGTGGCTGGAAGTCTTACCTGGTTACAGGAGATGGCTGTTTCAGACTCCATATCCTCCATTATTAAGGGTCTTTTCTAGGATCACCTTTATAGATTCCTTGTAGTTTCCATTGTACTAGACAACAAATAGAAGTCTTTTTTTTTTTTT
>NC_045030.1:78702966-78711095 GCF_008632895.1 Mastomys coucha | reverse complement strand
CCCACCAGACCTCTAAACTCTCTGGGGCCTCCAGTCTCTTGAGGGTTAGGTTCATCTTCTCTGATTGAACCCAGACCTGGCAGTTCTCTGAAGTATATGGGTTGGGGGCCTCATATCAGCTGGTGTATGCTGCCTCGTTGGTAGTCCAGTGTCTGAGAGATCTCAGGGTTCCAGGTTAATTGAGACTGCTGGTAACTCCTACAGGGTCACTCTCTTCCTCAGCTTCTTCTAGCTTTTCCCTAATTCAACCACAGGGGCCAGCAGCTTCTGTCCATTGGTTGGGTGCAAATATCTGCATCTGACTCTTTCAGTTGCTTGTTGGGTCTTTTGTAGGTTGATCATGATAGGTCCCCTTTTCTGAGTGCTCCATAACCTCAGTAATAGTGTCAGACCTTGGACCCTCCCCTTGAGCTGGATCCCATTTTGGGCCTGTCACTGGACCTTCTTTTCCTCAGGATCCTCTCTATTTCCATCCCTGTAATTCTTTCAGACAGGAACAATTATGGGTCAGAGTTTTGACTGTGGGATGGCAACACCTTGATGCCCTGTCTTCCTGCTGGAGGTGGGCTCTATAAGTTTCCTCTCCCTACTGTCAGGCATTTCATCTAAGGTCTCTCCCTTTGAGTCCTGAGAATCTCTCACCTCCCAGGTCTCTGGTGCATTCTGGAGGGTCCCCCCAACCTCCTATGTCTTGAGGTTACCTGTTTTCACTCTTTCTGCTAGCCCTAGGGGATTCAGTCCTTTTCCCTTACCCAATACCAGATCTCTTCCCTCACCCCCATTCATTCACTTTCCCTCCTAAGTCTGTTTCTCCCTCCCCCTCTGTGATTGCTTTCTTCTCCCTACCAAGTGGGACTGAGGTGTCCTCACTTGGGCCATTTAGCTAGTTTACCTTTTTGACTTCTGTGGACTGTATAACCAGCTTATTTTGTTTAAATTGGGAAATTGAGGCATTGGTATTTAATGTTATTATTGAACTGCGTGTATATTTGTTGTGTTGCTGATTTTTGGTGGTGGTGTTCATGGTGTATATATGTGTGTGTGTGTGTGTGTGTGTGTGTGTGTGTGTGTATGTGTGTGTGTAAGATAGATAGGGAGAGAGAGGGGGAATTTAAATAGTAGTTTGTGTTTTAATAACTATGGTTTTATATTTCTTCCCACACAGTCTGTTATGCTCATTCCTCTCTTCAAGCCAAATAACACTTCTTGTATTTTCTTTAATTCTGATTTGTTTGATATATATTTGGCTTTTTAAAGTCTGTTTATGTTGTGGGGAGTTTTATTTTATTCTTCAAGCATGGCAGATAATTTTACTTGGTATATTAGTCTAGGTTGACCATCATAGTCTTTTAGGACTTGACATGTATTGCTTTAGGCTCTTCTGGATTTCAAAGTTTCCATTGAGAATGCAATTGTTATTCTGATAGTTTTTCCTTTATATATATATATATGAATTGAGGTTTATTTTCTTGCAGTTTTCAAAGTACCTCCTATGTTCTATACACTTAGTGTTTTAGCTATAATATGCCATGGGGATTTTTTTTTTATCTTGTCTATTTGGTGTTCTGTGTACTTCTTGTGTTTGAGGGCATGCGTCTTTCTTTCATTTTGGAGAACTTTTCTTCTATAATCTTGATGAAGATTTGGTCTATGCAATTGATTATGAATTCTCCCTCATCTATTCCTATAATTCAAAGGCTTGGTATTTTTCTTGATATTCTGTATTTCTTGCATGTTTTTCCTCTGTATTTCTTTAATTGTTCATGTTTTTTGCTTATTTGGTGTAAATTGGCCTGGTTTATCATTTAGACCCAATAGTCTGTCTTCTGCTCAATTCATTCGACTAGTGAGGCTTTTAATTGAGTCTTCTAGTTGAATTATTGGGATTCAAATTACACCTTTAGTTTTGCTTGAGTTCTCTTCAATGTTTCCATCATCTGGTTGAATTCTGTTTTCAAGTCTTTGTCTTTGTCATTTTCATCAGACTGATCTGTATGTGTTCTTTGCCATCATTCAGGCATTTGATCTTTTTAATCTCTCTCTCTCTCTCTCTCTCTCTCTCTCTCTCTCTCTCATTCTTTGAGCTTTTTCCTTGTGTTTTCTTTAAACTTGCTGAATTCACTGATGAAGTTTATAATTATTTTAAATTTGTGTCCTGGAGTTCAACTAAGTAATTCACATTGGCTAGTCATTTTTGGTCAAGACATTCTAGGTTGACCTTTCATATTGTTGATATTTTGTAAATGAGATCTAGGCATATGGATTACTCTTAGTTCTGTGCCTGTTATGGGCAGAGCAGGTTGGGGTAGAAAAGAGAATGTGTGGGCAGACTGAGCCTAGAGGCTGAAATGGCTTGGGTGGAATGAAGTCAGGTAGATAGAGGGGATTGGGCTGGTGTACAGAATTTTTGTCCTGATCCAAGCCTGGATTGTGGAGGTAGATCTCACTAGGTGGACAGGTTGGATATGACAGAGATGGGTCCTGTGCTTTAGGGAAAGGTAGTGGTGGTGCAGGCAGGGGAGTTTTGACTAGGCTGTTGCATTGATTAAGGGACCTAGACTAGATCTGGTGGACCACAGAAAAAGTTTGAATGGAGACATCAGAGAGTTTCACAGGATTGTACCATGAGAAGGACCTTGGAAGTCTGGGTACTTATTGGGGTGGTCGTGAATAGAGCAGAAGGGACTGGTGGGTGTTTGTAGGTAAGGTGGGTCCTTTCAGAAGCCTAGAGGTTGGCTGTGGAGCAGGCAGACATGGTTAGAGTGGACCAGCATAGTGATTGTATGACTTTACTATATCTGGAAGGTTTCAGAAAAAGTGTAGATGGGGAGAATTATTGGGATAGATCTTGGTGGAAAACATTGGAAGCCTCAGTTATGAGTGTGCTTCATCTATCTAGGCTTCTACACAGCTCTAATAGTACAAGTGCAGATGTCTATTTGTATACCATGTGACACAAAATAGAGGATCCTAGCAAACAAGTGGAACCTCAGAGTGGTCCTGGAACAGGGCAGCAGCTGTTTCCCTTGTCTTTATGAATGCCTCCTTGGGTGTTGGCAGCCTGACACCTCCCAATAGTGACAATGGGATAGTTGGCTACTCCAGAGCTCATGTCAGTTCCACCTTGGTCCAAGGTGTGGAGGAGCATGTAAGCAGCAGAGCACTAATCTCAAAAGTGAAATTTAGTTATCATTCACACAAATGTGTCTCTACAACATTAAGGTTTAGGAATAAACTGACTAGCATCTCTGAAAACAAATTTTTAACTTAGATTATGAGATCAGAAATAAACAAGGGCCAAGGTGGACATACAGATACATATGTAGAAAGATAAAATTTCTACCACCACAACAAAATATCCTAAGTAAACAGACTCTTCTAGAGGAGAAGTTTATTTGGCTTATGGTTTCATAGGTGTCAATCTGTGCTAACTGGACTTCATTCCCTATGAGCTTGTAGTGAGGTAGGACATGATGGTAAAGAGTATATCTTGGAACACATTTGTTCACCCCACAGTATCTAAGAAAGAGGAGAGGAAAGCAAAGACAGAGACCTATACAGATACATATAAATGGGGCAAAATATATTCTTGGAGGACACTCAGTTCTTGCTTCTTTAAACTAAGATCTGACACCTAGACATTCCTGATAATAGCCTATTTTGTTGTAGTCTACCTATACATAAATCCATTGATAATGTAGATTTATCCTGACATATCACTTCTGAGTGAATGAAGCACATTGAGGACCATTCATTCCATGCCTAAGTCTATAGGAGATCATTTTAGCTCAAACAACTACATACAGGAATATAAGTGGCTCCTGTCCAACTACATATACAACTACTGAAGTGCTTTCTTCCCAACCTGTTTCATGTACTCATAGATGTAATTTGAATATGAGTTTGTGATTTTCATTGATGTAAAATCTGTGATTTAGACACCACACACACCACTGTTATTTACTTTTATAGTTATGTCTGGTAGAGTTTGAATATAATGCAAACATGTGGTATTTGTTTGTACATTTATTGAGAAATAAATCATAAAATACAACTGAGAAAATATTATTTTTGGTACAGCATCAGAGTGTAAATATTTTTGTCTGTAGACCATATATTATTTTAAAAATATAACCTGGTAGTGTAGTCCAGAATAGCCTTAAACTCAGTCCTCCTACCTCAGCCTTTGAAGGGCCAGGAACATATACATGAGGTATCTTGCATAGCTCCATAAACTATTTTGTAACTACTCAACATTGCCAAAATAACTAGAAAGTGGCAATAATGTGTCCATTCATGGTGTCACAGTACAACATTATGAAACACAGGTGCAGGTTGATCCTGACAGCTAACACAATGACTTAAATCATTTTTGCTTTTAGTGCCAAGATTGTAGAGACATTGCAGTCAGCAGGTTTAGACAAAGGATGAAAGGAAAACACAACAGAAATGTGTGTTCTTCCCAGAACAGAGAGATGGTTCTTCAAAATTTGATTAACGCAATCTAAAACCTGCTTCACATGGTAAGGGGCTTCATTGGTAATACGCTAGCTGAGCAGACTGGAGAACACAAGTTAAAATTCTTAGCATACATGTTAATTAAAAAGCAAGGCATAGCAGTGCACATCTGTAATCTCAGCTCTGGTGAGGCAAAGGCAGCCTGATTTCTGCTCACTGTCCATTCAATCAGTGAGTTTGAAATTCAGTGAGAGGCTCGTCTCAGAAAAATAAGGTGGATACTTGCTAAGGAAGATGCTCCATGTTGATCGGTTACTCACACACACATACATGCATATATGTGCTAATGTGTATATGAACATATTCACACACATATACTATAAAAGTTAATTTTAAAAAAGACACTGTGAGGTACAGCATAATCCTCAAGTACATTGGGAGAAGGGGTCTGAGAATATTAGCTTTCTGAGGCAGTTAAGATTATCTTCAGTACCTTGTAATGTACAAAGTATTAAGGACAAAGAACAAGGATGTCATCTGTACTAAAATCTGAGACTACCATGACAAAATACTACAAACTGTGCAGCTAACCCAACAGAAATGCCTTTTGTAAATCTGGAGTCTGGAAAAATAAGATCAATGTATTGCCAGTAGGGTTGGTTCCTAAATTAGGTTCTGCTCTTTGCTTCCCTCCTAGATTTGCAAATGCTCAGGTTTGAATTGTACATGGTAAGCTCCTTTCACTTTCACGTCATTTGCCCCCTGTCTGTGCATCTATGTCTTCATTGAAATTCCCGATTTTTACAAAGTGGACTAATCACATTGCATTACATCAGTTTTTAGCCTCACTGATGCAATACTATCCCTTCAAAAAGCAACTTAAGGAAGGATTGATTTTGGCTTACAGTTCAAGGGACCAAGGGACCATCATTGATGAGTCAACCTGTCACGTTGCAGCTACAGTCAGGATGCAGAGGGAAGTAAATGCTGATGATTCTTTCTCTGTCTCTCTGTTTCTCTCTGTCTCTCTCTATGTCTCTGTCTCTGTCTCTCTCTCTCTCTCTCTCTCATTTTTCAATTTAGGATACTAACTCATGGAGTGGTGCTATCCATATTTAGGAGGGGTCTTCCTATCTTGACTGATACAATCTAGGAACTGCCTCACAGATATAATGAGAGGTTTATCTCCTAGTTAATTCTATATCTTGCCAAATTAACAGTATTAGCTACCATATTGGTTGAAATCCCACATTAATAACCTAATCTCCATTAGCTGAAACTTTCCTATTTGAAAATATGGCCACATTTACAGGTACAGCAGGGTCAGACTTCAACATTTCCTTGAGGGTTTGTGTGGGTATATTTCAACTAATCTTACATCATGTGGAGGAATAACTTTTAAATTATACTCAGTACTGCAAGAATGATCATGAAAACAAGAGAAAATGATGGTCAATTATCATTTTTGTGCTAAATCAGGTTCCACATTCGTGTTAGCAATTAAAATTACAATTTGGAAGAAGCTGAGATCTTTATACGGAATGTTTTCCACTTCGTTGAATGTTCTTTTTCAAGTAAAAATTGTATTCAGTCTTCAGAAAAAAAACTGCATATTTTATACTTAGTTCCTCTCTCACTTAATTGTCCTTGCATGGCAAGCACCTTAATCTTTCTCTCTCCTCCCCTCTCTCTACCCCTTCATCCTTTTACAGATTTTTTAAAAGTCAGCTAACTTGCTTGTTTCCTATGGTGTTAAATTGTTCTAGTCACCCTTTGTCATTATGCAAGATACCTGAGAGAAATTATTTACTCTTGTAGTTTAGCCAACTAATGGGTAACCATGCTTTTATAGCACATGAGTCCTTGAGTGGTCAGTTTAGGTCAAAACATTGTGTGGAGCTGGGGATGTGTCTCAGTGGCTAAAGGTCCTAATTTACAAACATGAAGACCTGAGTTTGGATCCCCAACATCCACCTTTAATGCTGCAAATCACAGATCACACCTGCCATCCCAGCACTTTGGGACTGTTGTAGGGGCAGAGACAGGCAGATCTTGTGGCTTGCTGCCTAGCCAGTGTTTGTGAACTAGAGTTCAGGCTTAGTAGGAAATCCTGTCTAAAAAAAATAACATGAAAGTATACAAAACATTCAAAATCAATTTCAGATATAAACATATGAACACACAGGTGCACCCACCCCCAGAGACATACACTACATGTACAAACCAAAAAGAGAATAAATTATTAATTATTTAGAAAAAACAAAACTCACTTTTAAGTTAATCTAAAACTTTGATCATGGTGACTTTCAAATGTTTTGAAGTAGTATATTTTCTCATTAAGAGTAAGATTATAACTAGGATTGTCATGAAATGTCAAGAAGGACTGTCACCATATTATATTAGAAGGAATTCATATGATACATGAAATATCATACAGTTTCTTATAGGTGAGAGCTCATGAATACCTTCCCACTACATGATAGAATGTTTACTACCTTGATCTTATAAGTGTCTTATACAGATGACCATAGCTGCTGTGAGTTCATGAGAGTATCAGTCCTGTCATGTCCAGAAGATTCCATTTGCCCTGGTCCTCTCTGAACTCCAGCTCTTCTAATCTTTTCATACTCCCTTCAATGATGAATACACTTCTTTTTACTTGTGTGCATGCAATGCCAAGGTCAACATTCCTGGAGCATGACTTTGAGCTGGTTGTAAGTAGCTGATGTAGGTATTGAGAACTGCACACAAACTTCTGGAAGAACAGCAGTTTCTCTTAAGTAATGAACTCTTTCTCCTGCAATATATATATTGTAATATATATATATATATGTAATCTCAAGACCTTTAACCCAGTTTCAGATATAGAGATCAGACCCCTTTCCCATGTCATGCAACAATGCTGAGCATTAAGAAGTAGATGTGTTTATGAGTGTGTCATTCTATCTATCTGAATCATACTCCAGAATCTGTAAACAGAGATGAGAGCAGATCTTGATACTGTAGCCTTTGAAAAAGGTGGAAGAGTGGTTATTAGCCTTCATAGTGAGTATAATTAATAATGAAGATCATTGAAATTTTCTAGCAAATCTTTGACAAAATAACATAAACATATTTATAATGAATTTTTTTATAACTTCTCTAGTATCAGGAAGGCAAAAACTAGAATTCAGATCTCCTCAACCATATAAAGAATTTCTTGATTTCCCTAGAATCTTCACAGTGTCTGATAAAGTCCAATTAACAGTAACAGAGATTGCTGCCCAACTTTTGCCAGACCCCATGTTTTTTCTGGCTTTTTCTTTCATATAAAAATATGAGGTAAAACTGACACTGCCACACCCCAAATTTTGCATCTAAAGGTTTGTTTTCCATTGCATGGCTCTATTAGGAAGTTGTGGAGCCCCTAAGGAGTACTCCTTAGTGGAAAGAAGGTTTGTAATATAGTTGCAGACATGTTGGTGAAAGGAATATGGGATTCCTATCTATTTTTCATTCCTTTGTGTCTCAGTTGTGATGTGCTTTCTGACTCCATATCCAAATAAACAAGGTCAACTAATCCCTGATTAAAACTCCCAAAGAGCCCTTCCTCTTTGTAAGTTGATTATTCCAGGTATTTCTTTTCTTTTCTTTCTTTCTTTCTTTCTTTCTTTCTTTCTTTCTTTCTTTTT
>NC_045030.1:78676648-78702939 GCF_008632895.1 Mastomys coucha | reverse complement strand
ACTCTCTAGACCAGGCTGGCCTCGAACTCAGAAATCCACCTGCCTCTGCCTCTCAAGTGCTGGGATTAGAGGCGTGCGCTGCCACCACTGCCTGGCTTTCCAGGCATTTCTTATAGCAACAAAATAATTCTAAAGATTATCAGAGTGTTAAAATGTTTCTTTTGTTTTGTTGTTTGATTTTCTTTTTTGTTTTTGTGTAGTTCTTCAGAGAAATAGAACACAGGGTATCCAGGAAATAGAAAGAGATTTAGAATAAGGAGCTGGCTTGTGTGATTGTGAAGACTAAGAAGCCCCAGGGTCTGTCCAATGACTTTTTAAGCAGGTAAACTGATATAGTAAGTAGTTTTAATAAGAAGAGCAACAGAAGGCTCAACATGCAGAAAGAGCTGAAGTATAGATAAGCCCAGAGACAGGGAGATTGAGGAATAATCCCCTCATAAAAGAGTTGGTATTTTATTGTACTCATTCTTTAATTGGACAAAGGAAGCCCATCTACATAGCATTTATTCAGTCTACAAATGAAAACTTTAGTACCACCAATAAACACCATCCTCAAAATACGAAGAAAAAATATTTTAGGGCAGGGTCTTATATAAACTCAGCTGACCTCATACTTACTATTTGGCTGAGCATAAAACCTTAAACCTCGGGTCCTCCTACCTTCATCTCCCCAGTGCTGGTATTAGAAGCATATATGCTACCACACCAAATTTTTGCTAGGCTAGGGTTTTAACCTTGGGGTCAACTACAAAATCATACAAATACAAAAATGAGAAAAAAAGAAGTCATCACATGACTGTTGAAAGAAGTTAAAACAATATCTTACATGAAGGGATTTAAAAAATGAACAAGCAGTGAAAAGTGTGTATAAGAAAAAGACAGAGAGGCAGAGACAGAGGGAAAAGCCAAGACTAACCTATAAAACAGTGGTCATTTCTTTTGCAGAAGATAGTCTGAGGGAAGCCTGCTCTTTCCTTCTCAGATTCCCAATTGATAATGTTCTTTGTAATATTTTTCTTACCACAAGAGATAAGAAGTACATTAATTTGCCGAGGATCCAATCTAGTACCTCATGTGTGCCAGGTGTGCTGATGAGCAGTGTACTCAGTCAATTTTCTAAATAAGATTTTAAGACAGATTCTGCTGGAAAACTCAGGTTGGTTTGGAACTCACCAAGTAGCCTGGAATGGCCTTTAACTCACAATCCTCTCTCAATCTTTCAAGTGTTGGAATCATAGGTGTACATCACCATCCCTACCTCATGAACTCCATTAATTAACTAATTAATTTATAGAAATCATGGCTACCTATGTAGTTTCAATATGACCAACTAACTAGGAAAATGTTCAAGGGCTAGTGTGTTGTCTCTGTGGTTATAGTGCTTGTTGGACAAACATGAGGACCTGAGTTTGGATCTTGAGAACTCACATTGTGCTCTCTCTGACACTCTCCCACTGGCACACAGCCTTACTACTACAATCAATACAAAAACCATACATTCTGTTGAAATTTTCAAGTTGTCTTTTAGTTCTTGTTTCCTTTCAGCCACACTATTAGCTAAAGTAATAAAATATATTTTAATTCAAAGTCAAAGGAGGAAGTTCCTTAAAAAATACAGAGTTGCTAAGATGAGCTACCATAAATTCTGCTCATTTTAAAAGTTTCTCCATTGAAGTTGAGGCTGGAGACCCTTAGCCACAACATAGATGAAAGTGGTCTAACTCGACAGGAGCTAGTGAAAAAGTACACTCAGGTGTCTCCAGATGACTACTGAACATGACACCTTCACAAATGTTGAGTTAGCTAGAAGTCATCCTGGGGAACATTTGAGAGTAGAGAATTAAGTGCTTTTATTTTGAAAAGCTATCCAATTGCTGCATGGTGCTATATTTTGGCTTTAGTTAAGTTGAACAAATGAATTCTTATTCCTTCTCCTTCGAAATATGTGGTCAAATTGAATCTTCCATGGAGAAGAGCAAATCTGGCATTTCCAGGGATCTTTGGAAGTTAAAGAATATAAAGAAAAAGGACCAGATGGATCTAATACAGAGAGGAGAATGCTACAGCCCAGACATGAGTATTCTATTCAAGATACTGTAGTTGGTTGAGTAACTTCTAAAAGCCAAACAGGTTTCTACCTGCAAGAATCATATCCTGAGATAAATTTTGTTTGATTTATTTAAATGATTTATTTTAAATTATATGGTCTATGTTAGGGTATGTGCATATGAGTGAAAGTGCCGGCAGAAGAGGGCAATGAATCCCCTGGAGCTGGAATTAAAGGCAGGTGTGAGCTACCTGATATGTGATGGGAATGGAATTCATGTCCCCATGGAAAAGCAACAAACATTCTTAAGTATTGAACAATATCTCCAAACTTCCAATTTTTGCAACTTTATGGTGTTGCATACTTGGAGTTTTGATCTTTTTCCTGGGACAGCATTCTAGGTGGACAATAGCCAGGGTTGGATAGTGATTTAAAATTCAACCGGACGTAGTCTAAAAACAATGCTTTAAAAATGGTTAGTATTAATGATTTGCAATGGATTGCAGAACCAAAGCATCCACACTGTTGCTAAGTTTGTGTTGCTAAGCCTAGGTGCTAGGCAGGTAGGATTTGATGAATTTCTAAGATGTGATGAGTTAATTGGAATATAATCCCACCCCAAATAAAGGAGGGTCTTTATATTCATTTCTGTCAGGGCCACCATAATTCAGGGAGCTGACACTGTTCTTTAGAAATGCATTCTAAATTTATTTGGAGGTTTGTGACATCCAAAGCACTATTTACAGTAAAGTCACATTAGATATCCAATTCAATAATAGCTTAAAAATAACTACCTTAATTAAAAATGATACCTGATACAGTACAAGCCACCAAATGATTTGTATTTAACCAGTTCAAACTACAGCTATGGCTTTCCCAATGAATTTGCCTTTTTTTCATTAATATGTTCTTCCCCCTAATATATTTTACCTCAAGGCAAAAATGTAGACTTTATTTCCTTAATTCCTTAACCATTATACACTCAGTGACTCAGCAGATACTTGTCGAATTCATTTTCAAACACTACAAAACATGACTGAAATCTGTTCATTGTCTTTCCTACATGCATGATTTTGCCTCAGTCTTGTCAGAAGGGTATCACAAGAACAACAGGAAATCTGATCTCTCTAATTTTCAGTGTCCATCCTTTCTTTTGTGAAATAGTTCATTTTCTGTCTATATTCAGGTATTTGAATATAACTATGTCAAATCTTGGGGGAGTCTAAGGCTAAGGAGAGCAACCAGGAAATGAAAGAGTAGATACAGATGTACACCTTACAGTACATACAAAGAGTACTGTAGCCATTATAAGCAGAATTTTCTCAGGACGTAAGAAAGGTGATTTTATTTGGGAATCTTTGGTAGATTCACATAGGGAAGCACATTTCAGGCAGGCCATATTCCTGATGAATCACTGAATCATATGATTCACTGAAAGTCAGAGTTTATAGAAAAATGGTATGAGATGACTATTCCTAATTTGCTAGCTTTGAGGCAACATGGGATCTTTGTGACTCTCAGCATACTGAGACAACAAGAAGGTATACCTTCTCAAGCAGAGGGTCCTGCTGTTCTGCCAAGTAAGGTGCATGTCTGAGGAAGTGGCCTTCACTATCCCTTTATCATGATAAAGTAGTTCTGTTTTTAATTATAAGAAGCAACATATCTAAAAATTGGACTGTTGATAGATTTCTCAGTCTGCAAGGAAGTTTGGGTCACTCTGAAGCAAGGTAAGCTATTGCTAGGGGATCAGCAGCTGGTGAGAACTAGAAATAGTGGGAAAATCTTATTCTGCTTTGCCTTTAAAAGAGGTTGAAACTTTGAATAAAACTGTGCATTGGCTGACTTGGCTTTGCATCCCTTGTGTCCTAGTTAATGAGGCTCTAGCTTTGGGACCCCAATGCACTACATGTTGACAAAAATTTACAAAGAAAATATGGCAGACAAACTTCTAGCATGCTCATATTATGGTCACCAAGCATGTGTTCAGTAAGTTAAGGTGATAACTTGAAAATTTCTGGGTTTGCTTAATTCAGGATTATAAAAATAGTAGTGGTAAATATTATTAGGCCTACTCAGTTCAAGGTCATAAAGATGGTGAACATTAAAACTACGGCACATGCTCAGTTAGGGGTCATAAAGATGGTAGACATTAACTTTACTGGTCATGTTCAGTTTAGGGTAATTAAAATGGATATGAGTGCATTTGCAAGTGCCGAGTCCAGTATTAAATAAACCATATTTACTGAGGTTACTTAAAGAATATGACAGCATGGCTTTGTGACCTTTACTGGTTCATTGAAAATGTTTCCAAAGGGGTTTAGGTGATATAAAAAGAATGGACAATTTGAAGGTTTGTTAATGCAGGTACTTGCTGAATATCTTAGTGGCTAATGGGCTTAGCCATGTGAACAGTTATCCCTCAGCCAGGCAGTTATCCTAATGGGTTGACTTAATTATCATGAACAGAAATAAAACACGGAAGCAACATAGCTTCAGAATAAGTTAGACTGCAGCTCTAATGAGACTAATAAAACAAAAGTTTAGAGCTCTTTATGCTTTTGCAAGCTCATTATTGAGATCTCTCCACATTATGCCATTTAACTTCACTTACAAAAAGTCCTATGTATTAGAGAAACAGGTAACGTACTTCACTATAGCAATCAATAGCAATTTATAGCAAGACCACACCCATTGTCAACTGAAATGGAGAGAAATTCAAAGCAATTCCACTAAAATAAGGGACAAGAGAAGGTTGTCCACTCTCTCAATATCTACTCAGTATAATACTTGAAGTTTAGCTAGAGTAATAAGACAACTGAGAGAGATTAAGGGGATACAAAATGGAAAGAAAGAAGTCAAAGTATCTTTGTTTGCAGATGATACGATTTTATAATAAAAGACCCTAGGAATTCTACCAAGAAATAGTTACAGCTAGCAAACACTTATAAAAGCAGCATAATATAAAATTAATGTCCCCAAATCAGTAGTTTTCTTATATACAAATAGTAAACCGGCTGAGAAAAAAAATCAGGGAAACAGGATCTTTTGCAATAGCCTAAAAGATATCTTGGGATAACTCTAATCAAGTAAGTAAAAGGATTGTGTGAAAAAACTTTTAACACACAGAGGAAAGAAGTGGAAGAAGACATCAGAAGATAGGAAAGATTACCCATGCTCATGGATCAGTAATTCTGTGAAAATAGCTATTCTACCAAAATCAACCTACAGATTCAATACAATCCCCATCAAAATTCCACATATTTCTTCTCAGAAATTGAAAGCACCATTTTCAGCTTCATGTTGGAAACAAACAAAGAAACAAAAAACCTGAGAATAGGGGAAAAAAACCCTCTGAGTAATAAAAGAATGGCTGACTGTATCACCATCCCAGATTTCAAGTTGTACTACAAAGCTATAGTAATAAAAATATAATGGTTTTGGTATAAAAACAGACATGTTGATTAATGAAATATAATTGAAGACCCATACATAAGACCCACATACCTTTTGACACCTGATTTTTGATAAAGAAATATAAAAAAGTATACACTGGAGAAAAGAAAGGTTTTTCTGAACAGGACACTGATAGCACAGGGACTCAAGCAACTATTAATAAGTGGGACCTGATCAATCAGAAAAGCTTCTATGTGGCAAAGGACACCATCATTTCAACTGGCAAGTTACAGAATGGGAAAGGTTTTTTCCAATTACACACCTGATAGAAGCGTAGAATCTAAAATATATAAAGAACTGGAAAAAGACTGAATACCAAGAAAACAAATAACCCAATTTTGAAAATGGGATAGAAAACTAAGCAGGATACTTAAAATAAAAAAGAAAACATAAATGGCTGAGAAACACTTAAAGAAATATTTAAAATCTTTACTTATTAGGGAAGGTCCATATGGAAACTTGCTATTGAAGAAAGTTTCTAAAATACATGCATATATGAAAGGTAAATTGAGTTTCCAAATAACAGGAGACAATGTGCTCTAGCTAGACATCTTATGTTCCCACGTAAATCCTCCTTAACCAGGAATGGGTTACATCTAGTTGAGTCATTGGGCAAAGGGGTCCCATGGAAATGCCTAAACATCTAATACTATTTCTAGTGCTATTTGGTTGGTCTTCAAAAACTGAGGGCAAGGTCCTATTGCTGAAGACCTTATTTACATATATCTCAACAAACACAGGGAATTCCAATTGGCACCTAAGCAAGGTTTTCTTTTTCTTTCTTCCTTTGTTTCTTCCTTTGTTTCTTTCTTTGTTTCTTTCTTTTTCTTTTTTTTTTGTTTTTTTTTGTTGTTTTGTTTTTTCGAAACAGGGTTTTTTTCTGTGTAGCCCTGGCTGTCCTGGTACTCACTCTGTAGACCAGGCTGGCCTCAAACTCAGAAATCAGCCTGCCTCTGCCTCCCAAGTGCTGGGATTAAAGGCATGCGCCACCATCACTGGGCCTAAGTAAGCTTTTCATCCTAACTTCCTAGAGTTCATGGTACTAGAAAGTACTCTGCATGCTACCAGACGAGAAAAGTAAACATTAGTAAAGCTAAGCTTTGTAACCTACAACAGTGATCTGCCTGATAGATATGCTGGTACAATGCTGACACAAATATTGTAGAGGTAACTAACCACTCTTTAACTGTATTTAAAGCCTTCTCCATGAGCTAGAACTCACACCTAACAGTGTTCAGATGACCAATCACTCAAGACTGGGTAGGCCATGGGCCTAGGTGGCAAGAAAATACTATTGTTCTGCTAAAGGAACATAGTAGTAAAATGATTCTTCATGACATTCTGCTATACCCATAGGTCAGTTCCTTGATCAACAATCATCAGAGAAGTTTTTATAATATAGAGGAGTTAACAGCTACTGGACAATGCACAGAGAGTAAGAGACATTGGAGCACTCAGTTCTAAATGGGATGTCTTCATTAAACTCTCTACTCAGGGCTCAGGGATCTATATGGAAGAGGAAGCACAAAAGATTGTAAGAGCCAGAGGTGATGGGGTACTCCAAAGAAACAGTGTTCTCCAGACACAGTATGACTGATGTACATATGAACTCAGAGATACTGTAGCAACATGCACAGGACTTAGATAGGTTCAAGCCAGGTGTAATCTTAGAGTGGCAAGGGATGGAAAATGGACAGTGGCTTTCTCGACTAACCAAGAAGCTGTCTTCAGTTAGCATTTACTTGTAATATAAAAATTACTTTTGTCCAGTAGAGTCTCACAAGGTCTATTAAGCCTATTTCAAGGTTGGCCCCATGAGTATAAGAAGAGGGCCAACACAAAATCAACTCAATGTTATTTTATTAGAACTTTTTGCCTCATATAGCTTTGTTTCATCGTTTTTTTGTCTTATTGATCTTTGCTTGTGTATTTTAGTTTTGATTTTGTGTTTTTTTTCACTTGTTTTTATTGTTTGTGTTGTATTTCTCAATGAGAAAGAAAGCATAAAGTTGGGTAGGTTAGGGAGGTTGAGAGGATCTGGGAGGAGTAGGGAAGGGAGAAAAGTATGATCAGCACACATCGAATAAAAGCATTTTTCTAATCAAAACTCCCAAAAGGGAAAAGAAACAAAACAAACAAACAAACCAAGACAAAGCTTTCTCTGTACAGTCTTTTGTTTGGTTGTGATATTAGTCCAAGAAATGATCAAAATTCAAAATGAAGTATTTTTGTGAGCTTTCATTACTATGACAGAATACCTGATATGAAAAAGAGAAAAAGGTTTATGCTTGTTCATGGTCAGAGATTTCAGTATGTATAGTCACTCAGCTCGATTGCTTTGGGCCTGTGGTATACTAGAACATCATTGCAGAAACATGTAGTAAATTATAGCTGCTTGCCTTGTTGACAGTCAAGGAGCATAGAAAGAAAAAAAATTCCTGTGATTTCAATGTCTTCCTCAGTGTTATACTTATACCAACCCAACTTCCATGTACTGGGCTCCACTTCTTAAAGACTTCACTATTTCTTTAATAGCACAAACTGTGGTCCAAGCTTCAACACATAAGTCTTCAGGAGACATTTATGATTCAAATTTTAATGGAAAGTGTGGTTTCCGCTGGTTTATTATTACCATAAAATTGAAAATAAGTTGAACCACCATGGGGTAGGAACTGGGTTTATAGTGCAGTATCTAATGTTATGTTATGATAATGATGTCATTGTATAATTTTCAATCTTTCTACCTTGTTTTTGTGATATGGGGCTCAGAACAGAGAAAGTAAATTAGAATAGCCAGCATATAGATAGAGCTAGTTCATTAGTAGGTAATATATATTATTTATCTATTGATCCATCTCAGCACAACAGACTTGGGTATTATTATTATTATTATTATTTCCTATTCTATATGGAGAAGTGTTCTCAGAGAGGGTAAAATATTTACCTAGATATGTAGATGCTTCCAAGCACTAAGAGCTTGCCATAATGTTGATAGATTTAGAATCTTAACATAGCAAGCATTTCCATGCATGCACATAAGTGAAAGAGTTAAGAGAATGAGGGTTAAGTAAGTTGACTATCTTTGGAAAGATGCTGAGAGAGAGTCTGACCTGGTGAGTTCCTAGGTACTGTGCTGCTGAAATTCTACCTCATCTATAATGGGAGATGCCCACTGGAGAGTCCTAATTGTGGTGTGTGTGTGTGTGTGTGTGTGTGTGTGTGTGTGTAGGTCATCAGTTGACATCAATTGACTTCCTTGTAAAGTTGGGATCTTCCTTGATTTTTCTCATTCTTACTTTTTGAGATAGGATCTCTTACTGAAGCTAAAGTCATTGATGCACCTAGAGTTGGTTGGCTAGTGATCTCCAGGTATCTACCTAGCTCTGTCTAAACCTCCCATCTTGGGGTTACAGCTTCTTCCACTTTGCTTGGCTCTTTTAATAATATCTTTTTTAAATGTTTTATTTTGAGATTAAAAAAAATAAATAGTTTCTTTCTCCTCTCCCTTCAAACACTCCCATATACACCTATGTGCTCTCTTTCAAATTCATAGCTTCTTTTTCATTAACTTTTGCTACTTACATGTGTGTAGGTATACATATGTATTCCTAAATACAAAAATACATATTATATATATATATATATATATATATATATATATATATATATATATATATATATATATGTTTTCAGGGATAACCACTTGGTATTAGATAAGAAATTGTGTATTCTTCCCCAGGGAAGATTATTTCTCTTGCTATCAGCATTCCTTAAGTTTCCTATAGTTGTTTGTGTAAGATTGAGTCCCTTTGGTCTTTCTTTCATCCATATTAGTATGTCTGTTGCTGTTGTTCATGTTTATTTCATGTTAAGCCAGTCATGTTTGTGACACTTCATGGGTAAAGCTTCTGACATTAACTAGAAGACACAAACTCCCTTGTCCCTGGCTCTTAGAATCTTTCCACTCTCTCTTTTGTATAATGCTACCTAAGCTTTAGGTACAGGAACATTTTATAGGTATGTTAGTCAGGACTGAGCTCCACAACTCTTCATCTTGATTGGTTGTAGTTTTCTATAGTGGTCTCTATCTATGGCAAAGAGAAATTTCTTTTATGAGGTGTGAGGACTATACTTATCTGTAGGTACAAGGACAAATATCTAGAATATACTTAGGAATTATGGTGCTTTAGTCAAGTGGTAGTTGTGGGTTCTTCTCCAAGATTCATGATTTCACTATCCCTGGATAGTTGGCTAGGTTTTCTACCAGGCATAATTCCCTGCCCCCAAACCCCATTGATTAGGTCTTAAGTTCAATTACAAAGCTGTTGGTTACTACCAAGCTATGCATGCCACTATTTCACCCTTAGGGTTATGGTGCCATCTGCTTTGCATTATATGTGGGTGCTAGGGATCAAACTCAGGTCCTCAGGTTTTTCCAGCAAACTTCTTTCTCACTGAGCCTTATTCCCAGCTCCTGGTTAGTGTATTTTGAGAAGAAGGTAGAGAAAAGGGAGCTTGGACATTACAATAGGGTTTATTGCATTTCTTGATTTTTTTGGAACAAAGGCAGCAATGCTCTGATGTTCCTCATCAGTTTAATAGAGGAAAAAAATACTGCTGACACTTCAATGTGAATTGATTTTCTTCTCAGCTTTTTGGGCTGAATTGCTTATTTTCCTCTGCCACAAAAGAGAGGATAAATGCTTTTTAGGGAAAATGTACTCTCTGTACACACTTTACCCCAATGAACCATGACAGGGACTTAATATGACCTGGTGCTGCTGAGCCATTGTTTTCTGACCAATACTGCCCATGAACCAAGGATGACTCCTAATTGGAATTCAAAGGATATTTGAGGCTATAGAAGTTAAATCTTTGCAGGCTACTTTATTATCTCATGAGGCTGCAGTTTTCATTAAAGCATAATTATATAATTGGCTAAAAGTAGGATAATTTCCTGGGCATTTTCCAAAACTCTTACATTCACTCAAAAAGCCAGTTTTAAAAATATTCTTTTGCCTAAAAATATGTATCAAGTGGACTCATCTCCCCAACCCCCATCAAAGATGATATGAGATTGCATTGGGTTCTGTTTTGTGACATTCTCATCACAGTTGGGTCTCCTTTAATTACTTTAATTACTCTGTGAATAAATAAAGGTCATTTCATTACAATCACATTTATTAATCACCTACATTTTCTCCTCATTAACATTTTCTTTTTTACAGGAGTCAGCCTGCAACTGACTCCATCAGAGCTATTAAGATGTTAATGTCAAGTCTGACTTAGCTAACATAAAGATTCAAGGAAAGGAAGACAATGATTTATTTATTTGTCTTTCCTCAATTGTATTTGTTTTCATTTTGTCAACCTGATTCTGCATCTGATGGATCACTGATTACTGGTTGCTGGGAGATTAATTTTTACTTTTGGAGAGTCTACTGCTGATAGGTCCTATACTGGTTGGATTTTCTTAACCCCTTTTATTATCTGGGTCACCCAGGCAGTATTAATCCTTTGAAATGTAAACTAAAGTTCCCCAAGAGATGCCAGTGCCCGTGTTAAATATTCCATGAAGCTGACTAAACTGAATAGAACTTCAGTGTTTGTGGAGAGGTTGGTATATTGCAGGTACAGAGGTAAATTATCTTGGGCGATTGTTAGTCTCCTCAATAGCCCTTCATTTCATACCTTTATGCACTGCTTAGAGTCTTTGTAAATATCAGGTAAATTCTTTTGGAATGTATTTACAGACTCCTAACGTTTTTTGTAATTTATAAGCTAAGAATATCACTAGACAGTGCCTGAGGCCTATAGCACAGGTTATCCACTTTGCTGGAACCTCTGCACTTGATGTACCCACTAAAGTATTTGGAAAATTTCTTGATTTATAATTTTCTTTGTTCAATTACTATAAAAAACTTCATGAAACTTTTACCACGTTGGAACATGGTATTTAAGGTAGCCTAAAGCTGTGTTCCTGAGTCATGGTCATTCCTATTTGACTCCAGAATAAACTCTTTCCCTGGAAGAGAGAGCTGTGTTATTTTTCCACATTATGAGAAACATTTAAATTCTATGGTAACAATTTAAACACAGGATATGTTTCATTAGTATATAAACATACCATAACCAGATATCATATAAAAAGATCTAATATTTAAGATGAAGCACTTCAGTCTTATTCTTAGTTATCTTGGAGATACAAACACACAGGTACATATATACATGAACACATACAGTGTGGCAAGTATCTTCTAGGATGGCCTCCAGTTATTCAGACCTCTTTTTCTAATTAAAAATGTTTAAGTTTTTGAGAATTTAATACGTGAATACACTGTAGTTACATGATTTCCATCTCTCCTCTGGAATTCTCCCCCAACTTCTTCTCAAGTTCATGACCTTATCTTTTATAATTACTATTGCTATTTATACACACACACACACACATACACACACACACACACACACACACACACAATCTATTGAATCCATTAAGTATTGCTCATATGTGTTTAGAGGCTCATCACTTGGGATTGAATAGTCTAGCAGGGGGTCTTATCCCTGGAGAAAACAATTTCTCTCAGTAGCCTGTGATTCTTCATCTAGGGGTGGGAGCCTGTGGAACTTTCCCCACCCACGCCACTGTGTTGACTAGTGCAGCCATGATCCCCAGCTCTTGATACTGCAAAAATTGATTTGTACTGGATGCTTATTTAAAACAGAAGAGAAGTTGCTGACAATGTACTTCAGTTCTATGTAGATTATTTGATTAGGCAAGGCCCTTGGCTTTATCTTCAGTGTGTTCATGTTTGCACGCTCTTATGTAAGTATACAACCACATGCACACCCCCACCATCATCATCGTAGTCAAAGGAGATTTATTTGAGACTTTAAGACTGTTTATAGTAAGGGTACAGTGGTAAGATCATTGCAGTAGTGTGCAATGAAACCAACTTTCTAGTAACATAAAGTTGGGGAGGATTTAAATACAGTTGTGCATTAGTAGAGAAAAGTTTTGATATATTAGGGCATTGTAATTACTATAAAACATGATAAGGCCATCCATTTTTGCTACTTGTAAGAACCCTATCTCCTTGGGAAGGTGTGTATCTCAAAGTGCACAGACAGATTAACAAGTATAGGTTGTAAAAGAAAATAGTAGAAGGAATGGATGGGAGTCTGTAGCCAACAAGAAGCCTGCCTAAGGTTTAAGGGGAATCTTCAGGCCTTCTTTAATTTATACATTTGTGTAATTCTCATCCTTCAATTATTGCATGTGCCTAGAAATTTGCTTCTACCAAATAATACATCGAAAATGGATGTGTTGTATTTTCAAATGACTGTCTTCCATTTTTCTCTTTACTTTGGCCCTGTTTCTCACTTGCTCTGCTGGACCAGGTTGTAGTGCTGTGAATGGTGTAAAGGAAAGGAGAGCTTCAAGGCATCATTGATGAACAGAATCCTATCAAAAAACTCAAGAGATTTCCTTAAAGTTTGTCTCCACAGTATTAAGGAAAGTCAATATGAATGGTAATCTGTAGCATAATTCCATATTTTTCCAGTATATCAGTTTGCTGCTATAACAAAACGTCTGATATTAGGTAGTTTGCAAAGGGAAAAGATACTTGTTACATTTCTGGAGGCAGAGAAATCTAAGACCAAAGTGTTTATGTGTTCAGTGCTTGCTAAAGTCTGGACCTCTTTATCTCCATGATGATTCTGAACCTTTATAAGGGGAATGAATCTGGAACCTCATACTGCAGGAGGCAGAAGAAAAATGACAGCCATATACCGCTTCATTATAATCTTTTGTGACTAAATCACCTCTTAATATTACATATGGCAATCAAATTTCAATACATCACATTTAAGGAACACATTCAAATCATAGCAAATATCCAAAGTGTTAAAACATAAATGAAATAACAATAGAATTTTATTGGAATTAGTTAGGGAAATGCAAAATACTGAAAGTACATGTTTTAATCAGAAGTCTACATATTAAGTTCTATTTACTTAAGCAAAATATGGAGGACACGTTTTATCCCATCTTTTAGAAATTTGCTGTATTCTTTTTTCTATTTTCTTTTTAAAATATTTATTCTTCTCTCATATATTACAACCTAACCATAGTTTCCTCTCTCTCCATTTTTCTCAGTCCCCCTCTAAATCCTCTCTCCTCCAGATCTATGCCTGCTCTGTTCTCCGTCAGAAAAGAATAGGCTTCCAAGTGATATCAACCAAGCATGACATAAGTTACAATAAGACTAGTATTGATTATATATTATTTTATATCTGTAGTTCACATATTATCCTAACTCTATTTTCTGATATCAATGATGTGAAGCAAATTCATAGCCATAGCTTTTATTTTATAGAACTATGAACTTATCATATTCATGTATTTCAATACACACACATGCACACACACAAACACACACACACACACAAACTAGGAAATTTCTAACTTCTGTTGTAAAATGAACAGCAAGTAAACATGGCAGACCATGATGGAATCATTTAACAAGCCAAGAAAATGGAAGAACTCTTTGTCCAAGAACTATATAAGTATCTTGTATGATGACAGGTGGTTGCCATGGTTGCCTGATTTTTATTATGTTTTAAAACGACTCTTATTCACATAGTTCTGGAAAACTGCACAAGAGGAAAATTTCACATAACATGGAGGTTGCGCACAGTTATCACTGGTAGAATTTGGACCATGAACTCAATGTCTGAATAAAGTTTCACTTTAATGGAAAGACTTATTTACTATCTGTGAAAAATAAGGGCATATTTGGTAGTGAAGATGGTGGAGTAGATGTTTAGGCTATCCAGCACTGCCTGAAAATCTTGTATAGTAATATGCTAGGGACTGAAACACTGATGTCCTTGAACTCTTAAGGCTCAGAAAGCAAATGACTCATGAGTCTCAGGAAGCTCATGCATCTAAAAAGATTAATAAGGACCATCCCCAATGCTATACGTGCATTAACAGTTGCTGGAGTGAAGTGATAGTCTGATCTAAGCTGTCTCTGACTATGTAGTGGTTCCAAGGATTCTGCTTTGTGAGATCTCATCAATCCTGGGGTGAGCTTTCAGTGATGCAGCTATCTTTTAGTAGCTATGCTTCTGTGTAACCTCTTACCAATGCTCCTGTTAGTTACCCAGATAAATTTGTTGATACACAAAGTTGAACTATTGGTAGAATTGTTTATGTTAGTATTCTATATCTGGAATGACTAGATGTTTTCTTGTGACTCCCCAGGGCAAACACAACAGATGTGGGTCACAGTTTAAGTATGATAACCTGGGGACACCTAGAAAGGCTGGACTGCAAAAGCAAGTTTATGTTTATGTTTTTAATCTGAATATGTTTGGCATCATCAATTGAAGACCAACTCATTTGCCTCCTATTATAAGCTATCATAGACTAGGGACTAACAATCACAAAATATTGTTTGCTCATATTTCTTAGGACTATAACTCCAAGGTCAAGATGTGGCAAATTTGATGTCTAGTGAGAGATACTTCCTGTTTCATAGATGTCACCTTCTTGCTATGTTCTCAGTGGGTGAAATGATTTATGATCTGTCTGGGGTACCTTTTACAAGGACAGTAATGCCATTCATTACACTTTACATTAATAACATCAAGAGTTCCAAAAGTCCTCACTTCTTAATACCATCAACTTGGAGATGAATGAGGATTTCCAAATAGAAATGTTAGGAAGAAACACATATGCATAGCATAATATATATACCCATAGTATAAATCCATTGCTAGTTAGTAATATAGTAATATATTTGGGGCTAACTTTTAGACATGCACCTAAATCTATGCATACATACATGGCTATGGTTACAATAATGGCTATCTCCATGTAAACAAAGCTATCTATAACTCTATCTATGCCTTCCTCGATGCCTAAACTGTATGCATCTAAGTCTATAATTGTATCTTCAATCATATCTTGGATAAATTTGACCTAAAGGGGTGAACTGATTGTAACTCATGAATACATTGTATGTGCAGTATTAAACTTCTACAAGTCTTCCTGCCTCCTCTTATCCCTACCAAATTCTGGGTGCACTGCCCTTTGTCAGCACCTCCTTTTATGCCACTGGTGGGAGCTGAGGGATTATCTCTGGTATTTTCTGGAAAGAGCAATAAATTCTTCCATTTCTACCACTTATCTGAATCATTCCTAATGCCTCAGCACTGACCTATACAGTAAGGTTGTTTTCATACTCACGTGCAGAATAGCATTTCTTACTATATTCAGTTTCTATAGGTAAGGGCAGGATGTGGGCATTCACTTTGTATACTCAGAAATACCTACCCATTAAGGTATTTGGATTCCCAGCTGAAGATGGAGTGGCAAGAATGTAAGAGCTAGAAGATGTGGAGGAGTTCTATGAAATATCTTCTGGATTCAATATTGTCATTGCACAGATGAACTTACAGCACCTATACTACTCACACAAAGACAAGGAGGGACTTGCTGACATTCTATTATGGATGAAGGAGAGAGGGTAAGAGACCTCATCTTCCTGAGAAGCTATTGGCTATTGGCAGATATTTGTTGCCTGGGGAATAGGAGACATTTTATTTAGTAGTATAGCCACTGGTTAGTTATCCATGCTCTAGTAAATACAACACCATCAGGACACACACACACCACATGAAAGTAGGAAGGAACTTCTTGGAAAGAAAAAAGAGTTTAACAAGAGTAGAAGAGGATGACAGAAGTAACAAGATGTCAAATGACCAAAATGCATTATATACATGTGTAAAATTGTTAATGGATGAAATAATACATTCTTAAAATCTGTATTCCTATTGTGGCAACTCATTCTTTCTATAATGAGACATTCCTGCACTGTTATACTGAAGAATAGTATTGGCAGCTGTTAATCTACTTCTATTAAGCTTCCAGAAACCCTGGGGTCTGGCCTTATAGAAGAAATAGATTATATTTTCCATCGCTTTTAGTAAAGTCACATGGTTCTTTATTTCAGTGAAGTATCAATAAGCCTTCAGGATGTAGCCAACTTTGGCGTTTAGAAATGAAATGTGGAGTTGTGAAAGAGTAGGTATCAGCTATAGTCCCTACCTCTGGGATTCAGGTACACGTGCCTAGATAGTCAGCAGGAGTATTCCTTATGTTGCATTCAGTCCCCTTCAGCTGTGTCCAGTGCCCTGTGGCTCTTTTTTAGTACAAAGATTCCTCAGATTGTATATAATTCTTAAAAAGTACAGGCAACTCTCCCAGGCTTCATTCAACACTCTTAGGCTACTCTGATCAGGCTGTCAATCCTCATGTCTCCCTTTTCCATCTCTTCCTTAGCTTGAATCTCTGTGATCAGATTGAACCACCTTGAATAAGTATTGATTTCTTCTCTTTACTTTCCATCCTAAGTTCTGGATTTGACTGCTGCCCAAATCATTGCTTCATCCTATATTCTCCCAATAAATAAATTCATGCCTCATGTTTTCCATGAACACGGATTGTCCCTATGTTTCCTGCCTGGAGGTACCTGCTTACCCCACTCACAGAATGATACCACTATGCTTTACTTAGGTATTTTGGTAAGTGGATTTACATTGTATGTTCACTGTTAGACAAGCAACATCAGCATCCCCAGAGGAACTTGTTGGCATTGCAAAATATTAGCCCCATCCCAACATTCTTGGAATGAATGGTTTTGAAGAATCTGTGTCTTAGTCTTCCACAGTGATTTTGAACGTTTGGCTGCATTTTAAAAGTGCTAATTCAGATCACAAGTTGTCTCAGGACATTAAGTTTATTTTCCTTCTGACACAGCAATAATGCTTGGCAGTTGGGTATTTCATAGAACAAGAGATATTATAAAATTACTCTTTTCCCCATTTGTTTCTCCTTTTCTTTCAAAAAGATAATCTTTTCCTACAGCTTACTCAAGGGCTTCCTCCAACTGGATAGAGTTGAGGGAGTAGGTGAAAATCTGCTTTCTCACAGAAGAAAGGCAAGAAATCTATCAGAGCCAATGGCAAACAGAGGGTTCTGCAATAAGAACATAGCCTTGGGAATCAAATCACAGTGCTGAGAAAGAACTGCCAAATTCTGTATTTGCACATTTTCTATTTTAAGACTTAGGCTCAATGCAATGCAGCTAAAAGTTGCATACAAAGAAGAAAGATTTAAGGGAGAGGATCATGGAAGTAGGGATATGCAGCTTCAGAGACAGGAGAAAAGTGAGAGTGAGTGAGAAGGGAGCTTTATTGATGTCTTGGTGCTATTGTAACCAGTCAGATGTCAGCTTCTGGTAGAGACTGGCAGGAGGCAGGAAACCAACATAGAGATGTAGTGAGTATAGAATTATGGTATCTCTGTCTATTCATTACTACTTAAAGTCAGAAGTAATGGTTATCTACCTGTGACCCACCACCCTAGAAACCACAGGCAGCATTCTCTCCCAGACCTTAAAAATAGCTATTCTTTTAAAAATTCCTCAACATTCTTCCTTGATGGAGGAAGAAATACTCATACATTATTTTTATTGTATTATATCTGCTTAGAAATTCTGAAGAAATTAGTATTTAATGTGAATTTTATTCCTTTCTAGAAGTTCTTCTTAACAATACTATTTAGAAAAAAAAAAGAAAATTCAGATGAAAGCTAAAAGTTAGATGTCTATAATTGGAATGATCCTCAGGTAATAGCTGAGTAGATCCTTGATATTGATTGAAATCTGCCTGATCCCTGAGACAGAATGAAGAGTTTGGACAAAAAGGTCAAAAGAAAAATACAACAAAGATGAACTCAAATCTCCTTGTCTATAAGATACAGATGAAAATACATTCCCCAAAGGGAAGGAATGGAGATTATGGTTGGTGAGATCACCACCTTATTATCATTGTCATTATTACCATCATTATCATGACAGCCACCATCCACATCATTGCTATCATAACAATCAACACCATTACTACCATTACTATTGCTTCCTAATAGTAATAGAACAATGGTTAATTTTCTCTTCATTAGAAAAAGATAATTGTTATATTAGAATATGAAAAGACTCTAATAGACTCATATGTTGAACAGTTGACCACTAGCTATTGGTGTCATTTTAGGAGATTCTGGAATTTTTGTACCTGAGACCTTACTGTTGGAAGTAGGCCACTAGGCTCTATATTGTCCCTGGCATGTTCTTTCTTTTTGATTTTTGTCCACTAGGAATGAATAATCTTTGCTACCTGCTTTCATGGCTATGATACTCAGAAACAGAAAACCAAGTACCTATAGACTGAATCCTCCGAGAGTTTAATAAAAAATAATCACTTCATTAAGGTGCCTTTCTCAAATATTGAGTTATAGCAGCATAAAGTCTAATTAATAAAAATGTGATTTTATTTTTAGCTTTATTTTAGATCACCTAAGAACATGCCTTTGAATTCAGTGGCATCAACTGTGCATATTGTAGATCAATGAAGTAGATCCTTGTAGATCAATGAAGTAGAGGGTGCGAATGTAACTCAGTGGTAGAGCACTTGCCAAACACATATGAATCTGGGTTCTTTCTCTAGCACTCTCATATCTCCTCCCCAAAACACACAGTGGATTGTTAACTCTTTTCTGTTTTAAAAGAAAGATGTAAACTCCTCAGCAAATATTATCATCACCTGGATTGATGCCATATTTAACTTTGAAGAGAGTCTGAGTATTTCTTTGTACCTTGAGATACTGTTCAATTCAAATTATGTATGTGGTTATTCTTGCTACAACTTTGGACATGACCAATGACTCCATCTCTGAAAAATATTTTTCTTTAGCACTATGAAGCTATGATTGTATACACATCATCTCGATGGAATTCAAAAGCCTTGTAAGCTAAGTATCCTTTGTGTTATCCTGGTGCCTAGATACAAGAAATGAGGATTCTCTATGTGTACAAGGTATTTTTTCAGTGGGGCTCTGGGCTCTGCTAATGCAAGTTAGCTAATTTTGGGACATTTCACAGCTAGGAGACTGATTGAATTTTCCTGGGTTTAAAATTCTCCTCAGTCAGGGTAGGCAGTGTGTCACTTTTTAAATATATCACTTTGGAAGAAGAAGCAAATAGATTTCTGCTAGTTCAAAGTCAGCATGGTCTATATATCTAGTTCCAGGCTAGCCAGAGCTATATAATAAAACCCTGTCTTAAAAAAAAAATTCTTCCCAAGTCATTCTAGCTAAGAAAAGAATAACAAACACATTCCTGATTAAAAACATATCTAACTTTAAGGATTATGTACAAAAAATTACCCTGACAACAAGAAGAGACAAAGAATGTGGGAGGTGCCCTTATTCTATTCTAATCTCCATTGTTTTCATGAAAGTCTTTTTTTTAAAGCTTCAAGAGAATGGTATATTTTTCCAAGACTTCAAAACTAGAGCATATGCGCACTTCATTAAATTTCATGAGTAAGCTATTTGCATTTCCCAAATTCTCACTTTTTATCAGGTTGACAGGTATGCAAATGGAGAAAAGACAGAAAAACATATTTTGAGGTGTTGTTAAGTCTTTGTGTCACTCCACGAGGGCAGGCTCACCTTCTGTATAAGTGCATACAGTGAGTTGTCTCCTGTCTCTATCAGAAGGGAAAGCAGAGTGCTTGCTCTTGGTGCTGCCATGTGAGAATGGCTTGTGGATTTTTTTTTATAGCTTCCATTTCTCTGAGAAGGTTTTTCTTTAGCCTACTTAATAATGAGCTACACAGTGACATCTAGTGTGGGAAGTGGATAAAAATTAACAGAAACAATACATATGTAAATTTAGGTCTTGTGCAATTTCAAGAATAGAATGGATATTAATGAGAAAACATTCTCACTTGTCTGAGTTATTGCTGTTTTGTGAGCGTCTGTGTGTGTGTGTGTGTGTGTGTGTGTGTGTGTGTGTGTGTGTGTGTGTGTGTGTGTAAATGCAAGTGTATATGGAGGCCTAGAGAACTGTTGAGATCATAGATGCTGAAGCTGGAGTTACAAGTGATTGTGAGCCACTGAGTGCAGGCACTTCAACTCTGGTCATCTAAAAAAGAGCACTGTGTGCTCTTAACTGCTGAACCAGTTCTCCAGCCCACTTTTTCTAAGATGGGGGTTTCATACTAAACCTGGAGCTGGCCTTATTGAGCTCCTGGAATCTGTCTCTACTACCCCAATCCTAGGATCATTTGTGCTTATCAATACACCTAGTTGTTTAGGATGGGTGATGGGCATCTGAACCATAGTCTTCTTGCTTGTGCAGTAAGCAAATTACCCACTGTGCTATATCTCTAGCCCCTTCTACTGTTTTTAATGGACATCCATTAATATTCTGTGGATGTAAGCTGATAGGAATGTCTGGGTCATACAGGGAGTGGGAGAGATGCTTTCTAAATTGTGGCTGTTAAAGCCTAAACATATTATATAGTTGATAGATGTATATCTTAGAATTTACCTTTAAAGGACAAATGTGTGGTAAGAGAAAGGTGTTTATATGTAACCTGATACATGTCCTATATATCAGGCAATGACTCACAGTAGAGCTTGTATACATAGTAGATTGATCATTGAATATCAATGTTGTTCGTATAGGGCTAGCCCATGCAGGAAGGCCATTCCATATGAAGAGTGAAAGGCCTCTTGAATGGTACAACACATACACAGAGAAATATGGAGCACAAAGTGGAATGGTTAAGTCATTGTTATAAACTTTGCTACTATGTTGTTATCATTTGAATCTGAAATATCCCTTGAAGTATTGTATGTTCAAGGCTTCATTTGTCAGACCATACTTTGAAGGAGTGCTTATATATTGAGGCTCCACCTCCATCATTCTTCACCATATAAATTCTTGGGGATTTAACTTCATCTTTCTTCCAATCCATTATTCTTTCTCACATCTTTCTGTCTTTACCACCTATTCTTCATCATTGTACTCTGTTGCACATTGGGTTCATTGCACTGGAGTCATCTGCCAATGGATTCAAACATTGGAAATTACAAGCCAAAATACATATCACTTCCTTTCAAGTTGTTTATGCCCCTCATTTTAAGTTGTTTTTGTCATCACACTGAAAAGTAAGATGGACACACTCATAATTTTGATTTAGGTCTGCATAACCCAGGATCATTTTCAAGCCATTATCTACAGAAGCACAATTTTGATCAACATAATGAACCCAAATTATCCACCAAGTACTGACTAACATGTGATAAATTCGATGTGATTTTTCTTTGATTTCCAGAGCATGCACAGCCAATCAGTAACCATTTACTTACTAGACTTGCCTGTATGATACCTTAACATAGCAGACACATTTGTGCTAAAGGGCCTTTGCATGCCCATTTCATTTATATAGAGTGCTGTACCTGTGCTGGAACTCAAGATACTGTTTTTAGATGGGACATTGCTTCATAAAATCCTTTGTAAGTGGCATGCTAAGTGGAGGAGTCATCCCTCTTCAGACTAGCATACACTATTTTTTGTTTAAAATATTTTGGGTTATTGAAATATGCTATATGTATATTTGCTCATTAATAATAATAACACTGTATATACTCATTCCAGTTATCTTAAATGCTTCCCTTTGAAATCATCAGTTGGTACACTTTAATAATGCAGAATATAAAAAAGTATGAGCCAGGAATGGAACAAGATAATTTTCAAGAATAATTTAGAGAGATAGGATGAGATTGGAAAATAAAATTGTATCTTCTATCTAGCTTCTCCAACTTGTGATTCTGAGAATGTAAATGTGGCCTAAGGATAAAGATAAAATCAAGACAACTGTTTATTAGATATTGTGTTTTAAAGTTTTTTGTTAGAATATGTTGATTATAAATGATGATGAGGTTCACTGTGACATTTCCATATTTCATGCAATGTATTTTGTGTATCAAATATGCTGGTAGCTATACTACCCCAAATGTGCACAATCTTTTCTGATTTTGATAGCTAAGCAGAGTAGGGCCTGATTAGTACTGAGATGGGAGAAAGTGTTACTTTTTGATGACCATGAAAGCTTACTTTAATAGAATTGTCACAACTAGTTATTTGTTAATATAGTGCTGTACCAACTACCTAATATGAAGCAACTTAAAGGCAATGGTTTTATTTTGGTTCAGTGTTTGAGGGTGCAGCCCATCTTGGTGAGTAAGGCTCGGCTGCTAGAGCTTGAGGCAGCTGGTCACATTGCATCAGGAAGTAGAGTAATGAATGCTGGCATTCTATCTGCATTCTTCCCTTGATTCAGCCAAAGAGTATAGCCATGAAATGGTTAAGCCTTTTTGGAAAACTCCTCATAGACACACCTGGAGATGTATTTCCTAGGTCGTTCTAAGTACTTTCAAGTTGACAATTAAGATAACGATCATAGATACTATACTGTTACTGATTTGGTCAATATTTATCAAATATTTACTGTATAGTATATGCATTTTGGGCACGCATTTTTATGTGAGCATATTTTTATTTGCTAATGCTTATAGAGTTCTCTTCAGGAAAAGACTATCTAATTATCTAATCTACTCAATTAACATATTTATAGGGGAATTTTTAGATAAGTTCTATGTCATACATAGATTCTTGTGTTTGAACACTTGGCTCCTAGTTGGTGTTTATGTTTGGGAAAGTTATAGCACTTTTAGAAAGTATGTAACTGAGGATGGGCCTTGATGATTTATGAACTGGCCCCACATCCTGTTATTTCATATTTCCTGACTATGAATAGTCACGTGTTTCTGCTGCTATGCCTTCCCTGCCATAATGGACTGTTTAACATTAGAACTATAAGCCAGAATAAATTCTTTCATCCTTAAGTTGCTTTATTGAGGTAATTTGTCATATCAAAAAATAAAATAACTGGGACAATAAGTTTGTCAATAATTTTAGAGAATGGTTAATAATGTTAATGTATGATTTTAAATAAACCCTCAGAAAAAGTAGAGTCAAAGTAAAACATCTTTTCATCTTTTTTATTGATAAGTAGCTTTAAAAATTATCAGTTGTATTCAGGAAATCTTACTTACAAATCTGAAAGGGGGAAAAACAACTAAGTCAATGCCTAGCAATTATTCACAGTATTCAAATATGTTCATAGTAGCTTTATTTATAATAGCCAGAAACTGGAAACAACCCAGAAGTCCCTCAACCGAAGAATGGTTAAAGAAAATATGGTACATTTATACAGTGCAGTGCTATTCAGCTCTTTAAAAACATGGAATTTGTAGGCAAATGGATAGAAATAGAAAAGATCATCCTGAGTGAGGTAATCCAGACCCAAAAAAGACAAACATGGTAAGTACTCATTTATAAGTGGATATTAGCTATAAAGTAAAGGATAACTATCCTACAATCCAGGAACCTAAAGAAACTAAGTAATAAGAAGGGCCAAAGAGAGGAAGCTTGAATCTTACTTAGAAGTAGCAATGAAATAGACAAGGGAGGGAACTGGGTGGAAGAGGATGTGAGGAGGGGAACAGGGGTAGGATGAGCAGAGAAGGGTGCAGGAGAGAGCTAGGAGAGCAAATGGAAATTGGTGGGTGTGTCCCTGGGACAAGCCAAAGACCTTGATCAAGGGAGGCTCCCAAGAATCTATGGGGGTAACCCTAGCTGAGAGGACTCCTAGTAGCTGGGGATATGGAGACTGATGTCCATTTTCTGTAGCCAGGTAGTTCTTCCATTGGAAGGATAAAAATACCAACCCATCCACAAAACATTCAACCCAAATTTTGTCCTGCTTATAAGATGTGCAGGTATAAAGACAGAACAGAGACTGAAAGAATGACCAACCTATGTTTGGCCTAACTTGAGACACATCCCATGGGGGAGAACCAATCCCTGACACTGTTAATGATACTTCTGTTATGCTTGCAGAAAGAAGCCTAACATAACTGTATTCTCAGAGGCTTCATCCAGCACGTGATGGAAACCCATAGCCAAATATATGGTGGAGCACAGGGAGATTGTGGAAGAGTTGAGGGAAGGATTGAGGGAGATGGATGGGTTAAGGACACCACATGAAGGACTACAGAGTCAGTCGACTAACCTGTTCCTATGGGCACTTACAGAGACTGAACCACAAACAAAAGAGTGTGCATGGGCTGGACCTAGCCCGCCTACATATATGTAGCAGATGTGAAGCTTGGTCTTCATGTGGGTTCACTAACAATTGGATTGGGGGTTGTCTCAGTCTCTGTTGCCTGCCTTTGGATCCCCTTTCCCTCATTAGGTTGTCTTGTCTGGCCTCAGTCAGAGAAGATATGCTTAATTCTGCTACAACTTGATGTGCAAGGGTGGGTTGGTACCCATGGAGGGCTTCCCATTCTTTGAGACAAAGAGGAGGGGGCAATTGTGAGAGGGACATGTGAGGGTGGGACTGGGAGGAGAAGAGGGAAGAGGGAGGAAGGGCTGAGATCAGGATGTAAAGAAAATAAATAAATAAATAAATAAATAAATAAATAAATAAATAAATGAAAAAAGAAAAAAGAAAAACAAAATAAAAGAAAACATAAAAAATAGAAAGACAGAAACAATCATAACTATTTGAATATGTTATCATTATTTAGTAAAACCTAGGGCATATCATAAAGAATAGTACACTTAACTAGATGGTCACACAGTAGGATCAGTTAATATAAATTCCCTTCATATGTGCCAGAAAACAAGAGTTATTTAAGATACATGTATATAGCAAATAAGAATGAACAAAAATGAACATGTGGTTTGGTAAGGCAGCACAAGACTTTTAATTAAAATGTGCCTGGAGTGTTTTTCTGGGGGTGGGCGGGTTACTCTCAAATTACAAACATGAAGTGTGAGAGAATTCAGGAATTCTCAGATATTATTTTCTGTCTTTCTCAGTCTGTCTAAAGCAAGATCTGATACATGTTTATTTTCTTTCTTTTGTCTTTTAAAATTATTTTTTAGATATTTTCTTTATTTACATTGCAAATTTTATCCCTTCTAACCACCCCCCCATCCCATCCCCTTTCTCTGTGCTCACTAACCTACCCACTCCTGCTTCCCTGTTGTGGCATTTCCCCTATACTGGGGCTTCAAGCCTTCATGAGAGCTAGGGCCTCTCCTTTCATTGATGTCCCACATGGACATCCTCTGCTACACATGCAGCTGGAGCCATGGGCCCAACCATGTGTACTCTTTGGTTGGTTGTTTAGTTCCTGGACACTCTGGGGGTATTGGTTGGTTCATATTGTTGTTCCTCCTATGGGGCTGCAAACTCCATCAGCTCCTTGGGTTCTTTCTTTAGCTCCTCCATTGGGGACCCTGTGCTCAGTCCAATAGATGGCTGTGAACATCCACTTCAGTATTTGTCAGGTACTGGCAGAGATTCTGAGGAGACAGCTATATTAGGCTCCTGTCAGCAAGCAATTGTTGGCATCCACAATAGTGTCTGGGTTTGATAACTATATGGGATGGATCCTTAGGTGGGACAGTCTCTGGATGGTCTTTCCTTCAGTTTCTGCCCCAAACTTTGTCTCTGTATTTCCTACCATGGGTATTTTGATCCCTCTTCTAAGAAGGACTGAAATATCCACACTGTATTCTTCCTTCTTGAGCTTCATGTGGTCAATGAATTGTATTTTGGGTATTCCGAATTTCTGGGCTAATATTCACTTATCAGTGAATGCATGCCATGTGTGTTCTTTTGTGATTGAGTAACTTCACTCAGGATGATATTTGCTAGTTCCATCCATTTGCCTAAGAACTTCATGAATTCATTGTTTTTGATAGCTGAGTAGTACTCCATTGTGTAAATG
>NC_045030.1:78675632-78676638 GCF_008632895.1 Mastomys coucha | reverse complement strand
TCCACATGTTTATTTTCTTATGAAGTGCCTATTCTTGAAGTGTGGTTTCTGTAGGATTCTTCCAGCATGATCTGCCTCCAGAAGAGCAACAGGCAGCAGCTACAGTTAACTATACTGTAGCCTCCCCTATCCAAACATTCTTTTTTCCTATCATGTCTAGGCCCCAACTATGTGTTTGTTAATGTAGTCGTTATCCCAAAGACATCTATTAATGTATTTGAGTAGTTATATATAACAAAATCGTTTCTGAAAAAGTCCCTTAATCAGTTTAAGATACACAAATTAGTTTCCTTTGACAACTAAAATTTTAATATATGTTTAATAAGGGTGTATTGAATAAGCAAAGTGGAAGGGCATTTTTAGTTTGAGATAAGACATTCATCAAAAAATGTCTTTGTCCATTTGTGTTGCTTCAATGAAATACTTGTTCATAAATGACAGGGATGTATTGTTTATTGTTCAGGAGGCTGGAAGTACTTGATTTGGTGCCTGATGAGAATGGTTTCTTGGTTTATACATGGTGTCTTTTCACTGTTTCCTCCACCTGGTTGAAGGCACACAAACCCTCTGTGATGTCTTTTATAAGGGGGGATGGGATAGGGGGTTTTTGGAGTAGAAACCAGGAAAGGGGATAACATTTGAAATGTAAAAAAAGAAAATGTCTAATAAAAATATTTTAAAAAAGAATATTAATCCCATCCACAAGGCCTCATAGCCATTGTATGAATCTACCTTCTAATATCATCACCCTGAGGATAAGAATTCAATACCACTACACTTGTCAAGGGCTAATTTATCATTATGTTAGTCTATTAGTGCTTCTATAATAAAATGTAAACTGGGCAGCCTTACAAACATGTATTGCTTATTTCCCTATGACCTCACCTTCTATTACCATTATGACATGAATTTCCACATTTTGAGAATACATAGTCTTAATTTGCATTTCCCTGATGACTAAGGATGTCGAACATTTCTTTAGGTGCTTCTCAGCCATTCAGTGTTC
>NC_045030.1:78663283-78674577 GCF_008632895.1 Mastomys coucha | reverse complement strand
AAAAAAAAAAAAGAGAATACATAGTCAATCTTTAGCAACCAGACATATTATCTGGATATTTGCATGTTAGGGGTCATATAGATCATTTCAGCTTGCTCTCCATAAATATGTATCCCATCTAAGTTTTAAAGAGAAGACTTAACTGGGGCCAGAGAGTATAGTAGTCAGATTCAAGATGGCTCTTACTATCCTTGTCATGGTTTTTAGACCCTTATAGAGTCTCTTCTCTGAGGATGGTCAGGATCTGAATATTATGGCCTTAATGGGGCATAATTCTCATGATTTTAATTCCCTAAGACTGACCTCCATTTTGGGAAGATGATATCTTTCCCTTACCAGCTTCAGTGAAGTGACCAAGTGGGTCCCAGAAGTTAAGAGAAACTAAAGCAACCCCTTTGAGACTGTCTTCTTGCCAAAAGCCCAAACAATTCCACCAACAATTATGTAAACTCAGAAAGAATGCTCAAGTGTTTTCTCAGCCTTTTAAAAAATACTGAAAAGATAACCTAGTTATACTGTGCAGTATAACTAACTTCTTGACATGCAGAAGCTAAGGTGAACTATGGTTTGTTTTAAGTTAGTAAGCTGTGGCCAAATAGTTATGTAGTGATATGACACCAATACAACATATGATTGATTATGGAGTTGTGTAAATAAACTCCTCCTGATGCAGGTGAGGTATTTAAGACACAATTCTGAATAACTGACTCAAAGTTGTGGTAATTTGGGTGTGCCATTTAGGACTGACAATTGTTTATACAGTATCACTCCTGGTCATGCAAACAGATTCACCCCATACCATTCTCTATTAGCAGCCAGCAGAATCACAAGTCTTCAGTCACACACTTAATCTGTTCTGTCTACAAATTGGAGCCAGATTAATATCTCAGCCATCACTCTTTATCACTCCCTTTTCAGCTTATCACTAATGAATGAGGATGAGTTTGAAGCTTTGCAAGGCCAGAAAGAGAGATAGATGGAGGCCATTAGGAAAGGTTAAGTGGGAAGGAGAGTTAAGCTGGTTAACAGTGAAGACAAAACATTAAGCCACAAAGTTGCTCAGACCCTCATTATTTCTTTTTTTTTTCTTTCTTATCCTTTTCTTTCTTTCACTTGGCAAACATTTATTGAGGTCTCTGTGTGTGACAAGCATTAAACCCTAAGGCAGAATAATATCTGTACTTTATAAAATAAATGACACAGGTATAGTTTATTGATTCATATCTTAAGAGAGCTTACCTCTAAATCAATGATTGGATAAGGTACACAGTCCAATAGTTATTACAACCAGATACATTTTCATAAAACCATGTATAGTCATTAGCAAAAGCATTATACTTCCTATATGAGATCAGTGTCTGATGTCATGTAGCATTTGTGGAAATAGCATCATTACATCCAATCAACATTAGGTTGAATGGAATTTATTTTCCTATTCATATCAAAGTATGTGGGGAAAACTATTAATGAAGAAACATCCACAAATATCAGTGTTCTAGTTTGCTTTCTTTGGGTGTAATAAAAGACTCACCAAAACCAACTTGGCATGAAGGAGTTTATTCCAGTTTATAATTTATAGTCTATCATTGAGGGGAGACAAAATAGGAGCCCAAGCTAGGAATCCAAAGCAGGGAATAAAGCAAGGCTACAGAGCAGTGCTGTTTACTAGATTTCTTCCCCTGGCGTTCTCAATTAACATTCTGGGGGGTAGATCTGGTAGAGGGGGAACTGGGAGGGGAGACTCAGAGAAGGGGAGGGAGGGGAAACTGCCCAGGATGTAATATATGAGAGAAGAATAAAAGTCTTTGAAGATACATTCATATCAAAATGAAGTCACTGAAGTAGTACTCCACTGTCATAGTTACTTAGCTGATGAAAAGACATTTAAATACAACAGCACAGAAAGCCAATACTGAGTGACAGTGGAGGTGCAGTTTAGAGTTTCAGTGCAAGTAGGCTCAAAGACTGATGACAGAACCAGGCAACTAGGACAGAGCAAGAAAGTTATTTCTCTTTCAGCCTTGAGATGGAATATGTCTCCATGGATGCAGATGGAATGGCAAGTATCAGATGGAATGGTACTCCATCTGATACTTGTTCTTTGGACTTCTAACCTCCAGAACTATATGAATGATATTTCTGCATTTATATGTCACTAAATCTACAGTTGCCTGAGGAAACTAATTGCTATAATAATGTCAACTTGATTGAGCACACAGGGTGGCAGAATGACAACATCCTCCATGAATAAGCAATGTATTCAGAACACATGGAGTGCTGGTGGTTACTCCATTTCATTCCAAGGCAGGAGGCATTTGACAGTCTCCAACTGGAGGTACTGCTTGCATTTGGAGGACAGCATGTCACAAGCACTGGCTGAATGTTGTGAGACACAGTTGGAAGTAGGCATTCTATGTAGCCCTATATGGAATTTGATCATTTCCCAAGCAAAGGAAAGTGCAGCTTCCAAGAGAGAAGCACAGCCAAGATATGTGCATTTATCTAACTGAACAGACTCCTCTCCAAGTAGAGAAAGTGATTGACAGGATTTTCTGCTTAATTTTTGTTGAGAAAAATAAACACTCACACACACACACAAACACACACGCACATGCACATGCATGCGCACGCACACACTCACACACACACACACTAAAACAAATGGGACATGCTTAAACATGCTGAAAATGGCCCCTTTTTTTCAGCGACTAGAATGATTCTGTGGTTGTCATTCCTGAGTATGTTTATACATATCCTGTTGAGATTGGTGGTTTTTCTCAAAGTCAGTGAAAGCTCTGTTGTGTAGACTTGAGGCATCTATGTTAGTGTTAGACACCCAGGATTCTTGTTTGTATTTTTTTCCAAGCCCTTTCAGTTTGACTGTCTGAATAGGTCTTAAGTCAAATTATATTTCCAGGGCCAGATGTGACCATGCACTCCTTGGATTATTGTCAAAATTATTTGTAAAGTATTTTCCATATATATGAGATACTTTAACTTGTGTTTTTATGTCACATCATGACTTTCTAGTTCCCTTGAGATACACACCAGGCCACAAGCACCTAGTTTGAGTTCTTAACAAATTTCCTGGCTGACTTATCTTTCATACATTCACTTTTGATCATATGTCATATGATCCAAATATGTCATATGTCTGTATGCTGCATTTTTCTTAGCCGTCTGGGGAACACTTCCCTCTTTCTGGAAATATCCCCTAAGTGCAAATATTTCCTGTGATGACTCCAGTATCTATGATTATACACTGTAAGGATACTACACAATTTTCCAGAGCACTGCTAGCAATTGGTCAATTCTTTTTGAGGTTCTTTAATTCCTGTAATCTGTCCAACATGTCACTCTATAAGAATGTTGGGAACTGAGTCCATAGAAGGATTATTAATTTTTTGTGGGTTCATATACAGGCTTATGTCTTTCCTGTAATGGGAATAAACAGGAGATGATTGGTCTCTGCCTGAAGATGATCCTGTGCTACAGTTCCCAGGGCTGATCCTGTGCTACAGCTCTATACCCAGGAGAGAGCTGGTCTCCCAGGAGTGCTGACACACCTGGGAACAGAGGTAAGAACACCATTTCCACTCAGAGGGACCAGCCAGGAGCCCTCAGGACACAGGAATCAAGGAGTATCCTGGGGCAGGATCATTCTGGGCTCCATCTGCACCTGAGAGCTGACCCTGTGCCACAGCTCTTCATACCCAAATTCTTCCTGGAGAGAACTGGTCTCCCAGGAATACTGACACACAGGCTAGCTGGAGGGACAAGCCACAGTCATAGACAAACAACAGCTAACACAAGAGATTACCAGATGGCTAGATGCAAGGGCAAGAACATAAGCAACAGAAGCAAGGCTACTTGGCATCATCAGAACCCAGTTCTCCCAACACAGCAAGTACTAGATACTCCAACACACCAGAAAAGCAAGACTCTGATTTAAAATCACATTTCATGATAATGATAGAGGACTTTAAGAAGGACATAAATAAGTCTCATAAAGAAACACAGGAGAACACAGGTAAACAGGTAGAAGCACTTAAAGAGGAAACACAAAAATCCATTAAAGAATTACAGGAAAAGATAACCAAACAGGTGAAGCAATTGAACAAAACCATCCAAGATCTAAAAATGTAAGTAGAAACAACAAAGAAATCACAAAGGGAGACAACCCTGGAGATAGAAAACCTAAGAAAGAGATTAGGAGTCATAGATGCAAGCATCACCAACAGAATATAAGAGATAGAAGAGAGAATCTTCAAGTGCAGAAGATGCCATAGAAAACATTGACACAACACTCAAAGAAAAAACAAAATGCAAAATACAAAAATCTCCTAACCCAAAACATCCAGGAAATCCAGGACACAATGAGAAGACCAAACCTAAGGATAATAGGTATAGAAGAGGGTGAAGATTCCCCACTTAAAGGACCAGTAAATATCTTCAACAAAATTATAGATGAAATCTTCCCTAACCTAAAGAAAGAGATCCCCAAAATAATACAAGAAACCTAAAAAACTCCAAATAGACTGGACCAGAAAAGAAATTCCTCCTGTCACATAATAATCAAACATCAAATGCACTAAACAAAGAATTTCAAAAGCAATAAAGGAAAAAGGTCAAGTAACATATAAAGGCAGACCTATCAGAATTACACCAGACTGCTCACCAGAGACTATGAAAGCCAGAAGGTCCTGGGCAGATGTCATACAGACCCTAAGAGAACACAAATTATAGCCCAGGCTAGTAAAAACAGCAAAACTCTCAATTACCATAGAAGGAGAAACCAAGATATTCCGTGACAAAACTAAATTTACACAATATCTTTCCACAACTCGAGCCCTACAAAAGATAATAAATGGAAAACACCAACACAAGGGGGGAAACTACACCCTAGCAAAACAAGAAAGTAATCTTATTTCAACAAACCCAAAAGAAGATAGCCACACAAACATAATACCACCTCTAACAACAAACATAACAGGAAGTAACAACTACTTTTCCTTAATATCTCTTAATATCAATGGAATCAATTTCCCAATAAAAAGACATTGACTAACAGATTGGATACATAATGAGGACCCAGTATTTTGCTGCATACAGGAAATGTACTTCAGTGTCAAAGAAGAACACTACCTCAGAGTAAAAGGCTGGAAAACAATTTTCTAAGCAAATGGTCCCAAGAAAGAAGCTGGAGTAGACATTTTAATATCAATAAAATCAATAAATGTTATCAAAAAAGATAAGGAAGGACAGAGTGCTCTGATCCCAGGACTCAGATGAGATCTCTATTTTCTCTCTGGTGACTATCTAAGGCCAGACTAGCCAGGAGCACACAGGCTGCAGAAGCAGCAGAGCAGCTCGGTCCTTCCTGCCTCCATCTGCACCCAGGAGGTAGGGGTCTTCCACAGCCCTGTGTGCACCTTTCCTGCCAGGGAAGAGCTTGTCTCTAAGGAGTGCTCAGACCCCAGGACCCAAGTGAGGTCAACATTTTTCTCAGGTGACTGTCTAAGGCAGGAACTGCCAGGAGCACAAAGGCCACAGAAACATCAGAGCAGCTGAGACAGGGTTCGTCCTGCATCTATCTGCACCCAGGAGGTAGGCCTGTTCCGCAGCCCTCTGTGAATGGGTCTTGCCAGGAGAGAAATGGTCTCCCATGAGTTCTGACACAGACTTACAGACTCACGGGAGGAACAAGTTCCTCCAGCCAGATACAGCAAGAATATGTAATAACAGAGATTACCAGATGGGGAAAGGTAAACACAAGAATCCTATCAACAGAAACCAAGACTACTTGGCATCATCAGAACCCAGTACTGCCACCACAGCAAGTCCTGGATACTCCAACACACTGAAAAAGCAAGATTCGGACTTAAAATCATATCTCATGATGCTGATAGAGGATTGTAAGAAGGACATATAACTCCCTTAAGAAAATATAGGAGAACACAGGTAAACGGGTAAAAGCCCTTAAAGGGGAAATACAAAAATCCCTTAAAGAACTGAAGGAGAACACAAGTGAACAGGTAGAACCCCTTAAAGAGAATACATAAAAATTCACTAAGAAATTAGAGGAAAACACAACCAAACAGGTGAAGGAATTGAACAAAACCATCCAGAACCTAAAAATGGAAGTAGAAACAATAAAGAAATCACAAAGGAAACAACTTGGGAAATAGAAAACCTAGAAAAGAAGTCAGGAGCCATGGATGCAAGTATCACAAACAGAATACAAGAGAGAGAAGAGAGAATCTCAGGTGCAGAAGATACCATAGAAAATATTGACAAAACAATAAAATAAAATGCAAAACACAAAAAGATCCTAACCCAAAACATTCAGGAAATCCAGGACACAATGAGAAGACTAAACCTAAGGATAATAGATACAGAAAAGAGTGAAGATTTCCAACTTAAAGGGCCAGTAAATATCTTCAACAAAATTATAGAAGAAAACTTCCCTAACCTAAAGAAAGAGATGCCCATGAACATACAAGAAAGCTACAGAACTCCAAATTGTTTGGACCAGAAAAGAAATCCCTCCCATCACATAATAATCAAAATACCAAATTCACAAAGCAAAGGAAGAATATTAAAAGCAGTAAGGGAAAAAGGTCAAATAACATATAAAGTCAGACCTATCAGAATTATACCAGACTTCTTGCCAGAGAATATGAATGCCAGAAGATCCTCGGCTGATGTCATAAGACCCTAAGAGAACACAAATGCCAGCCAGGCTACTATACCCAGCAAAATTCTCAGTTTCCATAGATGAAGAAACCAAGGTATTCCATGACAAAACCAAATTTACACAATATATTTCCACAAATCCATCCCTTCAAAGGATAATAAATGGAAAACACCAACACAAGGAGGAAAACTACACCGTAGAAAAGGCAAGAAAGTAATCTTTCCATAAAACTAAAAGAAGATAGCCACATGAACAGAATTCCAACTCTAACAACAAAAATAACAGGAAGCAGCAATTACTTTTCCTTAATATCTATTGATATCAATGGATTCAATGCTCCAATAAAAAGACATAGACTAACAGACTGGTTACATAATCAGGACCCAAATTTTGCTGCATACAGGAAACCCACCTCAGTGACAAAGATAGACACTACCTCAGAGTAAAAGGCTGGAAAACAATTTTCCAAGCAAATGGTCCCAAGAAAAAAGCTGGAGTAGCCATTCTAATATGGAATAAAATCGACTTTCACCCTAAAGTGATCAAAAAAGATAAGGAAGGGACTCTTCGTAGTCATCAAAGGTAAAATCTACCAAGAAAAACACTCAACTCTGAACCTCTATGCTCCAAATGCAAGGGCATCCACATTCATAAAAGAAAGTTTACTAAAGCTCAAAACACACATTGCATTGCACACAATAATAGTGGGAGATTTCAACACCCCACTCTCATCAGTGGGCCGATCATGGAAACAGAAACTAAACAGAGACACAGTGAAACTAACATAATGATTTAACAGATATCTATAGGACATTTTATCCTAAAACAAAAGGATATACCTTCTTCTCAGCACCTCATGGTACCTTCTCCAAAATTGACCATATAATTGGTCACAAATCAGGCCTCAACAGATACGAGAACATTGAAATAATTCCTTGTATCCTATCAGATCTCCATGGACTAAGGCTGGTCCTCAATAACAACATAAACAATAGAATGCCCACATACACGTGGAAGCTTAACACTACTCAATGATAACTTGGTCAAGGAAGAAATAAAGGAAGAAATTAAAGACTTTCTCGAGTTTAATGAAAATGAAGCCACACAAAAAAAGCAATCCTAAGAAGAAAACTCATAGCTCTGAGTGCCTCCAAAAAGAAACTGGAGAGACAAACACTAGCAGCTGAACAGCACATCTAAAAGTTCTAAACAAAATTAGCAAATAAACCCAAGAGGAGTAAACAACAGGAAATAATCAAACTGAGGACTGCAATCAACCAAATAGAAACAAGAACTATACAAAGAATCAACAAAAACAGGACCTGGTTCTTTGACAAAATCAACATGATAGGTAAGCCCTTAGCTAGACAGTATCCAAATTAACAAAATCAAAAATGAAAAGGTAGATGTAACAATAGAAACTAAGGAAATTTAAAAAAAAATCCCATCAGATTCTACTACAAAAGCCTATACTAAACAAAACTGGAAAATCTTGATGAAATGGACAATTTTCTAGACAGTTACCAGGTACCAAATTTAAATTAGGATCAGATAAACCATCTAAACATTCCTATATCCTCCTAAAGAAGTAGAGGCAGTCATTAAATGTCTCTCAACCAAAATAAGCTCAGGACAAGATGGGTATAGTGCAGAATTCTATCAGACCCACAAAGAAGATCTAACACCAATAATCTTCAAACTATTCCAGAAAAATAGTAACCAAAGGAAAACTATCAAATTCCTCTACGGCCCGGCGGTGGTGGCACATGCCTTTAATCCCAGCACTTGGGAGGCAGAGGCAGGTGGATTTCTGAGTTTGAGGCCAGCCTGGTCTACAGAGTGAGTTCCAGGACAGCTAGGGATATACGGAGAAACCCTGTCTCGAAAAACCAAAAAAAAAAAAAAATTCTTCTATGAAGCCAGAGTTAGGATCATATGTAAACTACAAAAAGACCCAACAAAGAAAAAGAACTTCAGACCAATTTTCCTTGTGAAAATCCATGCAAAAATATTCAATAAAATTCTTACAAATCGAATCCAAGAACACATCAAAATGATTGTCCATCATGATCAAGTAGGCTTCATCACAGGGATGCAGGAATGTTTTAACATATGGAAATCCTTCAATGTAACTGACTACATAAACAAACTCAAAGGAAAAAAATCATATGATCATCTCATTAGATGCTGCAAAAGCATTTAACAAAATCCAACATCCCTTTTTGTTAAATGTCTTGGAAAGCTCAGGAAATCAAGGCCCATACCTAAACATAGTAAAAGCAATATACAGGAAACCAGTAGCCAACATCAAACTAAATGGAGAAACTTGAAGCTATCCCACTAAAATGAGGGACTAGACATGGCTGTCCACTCTCTCCCTATCTATTTAATACTGAACTTGACATTCTAGCTAGAGCAATTAGACAACTAGAAGAGATCAAGGGGATATAATTTGGAAAGGAAGAAGTTAAAATATTTGCAGAGGATATGATTTAAGTAACCCCAAAACCTCTACCAGAGAACTCCTACAGCTGATAAACAACTTCAATAAAGTGGCTAGATATAACATTAACTGAAACAAATCAGTAGCCTTCCTCTACACAAAGGATAAACAGCCCAAGAGAGAAATTAGGCAAACAACACCCTTCAGAATAGTAAAAAGCAATATAAAATATTTTGGTGTGACTATAACCAAACAAGTGAAAGATCTGTACAGCAAGAAGTTTAAGTCTGTGAAGAAATAAATTGAAGAAGACTTGAGATGATGGAAAGATCTCTCATGCTCTTGGAATAGCAGACCTAATATAGTAAAAATGGCCATCATGCCAAAATCAATTTACAGATATAATGCAGTGCCCATCAAAATTCCAACACAATTCTTCATAGAGTTACAAAGAGCAATTCTCAAATTCATTTGAAATAACAAAAAACCCAGGATAGCAAATACTATTCTCAATAAAAATAAACTTCTGGCAGAATCACCATCCCTGACCTCAAGCTGTACTACAGAGTGATAGTGATAAAAACTGCATGGTGTTGGTACAGAGACAGGCAGGTAGATGAATGGAATAGAATTGGAGACCCGGAAATGAATCCACATACCATATACCTACCTTCACTTGATTTTTGACAAAGGAGCTAAGCCCATCCAGTGGAAAAAAGACAGCTTTTTTAAACAAATGGTGCTGGCTCAACTGGATGTCAACACCTATAAGAGTGCAAATTGATCCATTCTTATCTCCTTGTACAAAGTTCAAGTCCAAGTGGATCCAGGACCTCCACATAAAAGCAGATACACTGAATCTAGTAGAAGAAAAGTGGGGAAAATCCTGGAACACATGGGCACAGGGGAAATTTTCCTGAACAGAACACCAATGGCTTATGCTCTAAGATCAAGTATCGACAAATGGGACCTCATAAAACTGCAAAACTTCTATGAGGCAGATGACCCTGTCAATAGGACAAAACAGCAACCAACAGATTGTGAAAAGATCTTTACCAACCCCCCATCCAACAGAGGGCTAATATCCAATATATACAAAGAACTCAAAAAGTTAGACTCCAAAGAACCAAATAAACCTATTAAAAACAGGGAACAGAGCTAAACAAAGAATTCTCAATTGAGGAATACCAAATGGCTGAGAAGCACCTAAAGAAATGTTCACCATCCTTAGTCCATAGGGAAATGCAAATCAAAACAACCCTGAAATTCTACCTCATACCATTCAGTATGACTAAGTTAAAAACCTCAGGTAAGAATAGATGCTGGTGAGGATGTGGAGAAAGGAGGAATACTCCTCTATTTCTGATGGGATTGCAAGCTGGTACAAACACTGTGGAAATCAGTCTGGAGGTTCCTCAGGAAATTGGACATACTACAATCTGAGGACCCAGGTATACCTCTCCTGGGCATATACCCAGAGATGCAGCAACATGTAATAAGGACACATGTTCCACCATGTTCATAGCAGCCACATTTATAATAGCCAGAAGCTGGAAACAACCAAGATGTCCTTCAACAGAGGAATAGATATAGAAAATGTGGTACATTTACCCAATGGAGTACTACTCAGCTATTAAAAACAATGTCTTCATGAAATTCTTAGGGAAATGGATGGAACTACAAAATATCATGCTGAGTGAGGTAACCCAGTCACAAAACAACACATGCTGTATGCATTCACTGATAAGTGGATATTAGCCCAAAGGCCCAGAATTTGCAACATACAATTCACAGACCACATGAAGCTCAAGAAGAAGGAAGAACAAAGTGTGGGTGCTTCGGTCCTTATTAGAAGGGGTAACAAAATACTCACAGGAGCAAGTAGGGAGACAAAATGTGGAACAGAGACTGAAAAAAATGCCCTCCAGAGATTGCCCCTTCCGGATCCCTCCCATATACAGACACCAAACCCAGACACTATTTTGGATGCTGGGAAGTGCTTGTTGACTGGAGTCTGATATAGCTGTCTCCTGAGAGGCTTTGCCAGAGCCTGACAAATACAGAGGCTGATCCTAGCAGCTAACCATTGGACTGAGAGCAGAGTCCTAGATGGAGGAGTTGGAGAAGGGACTGAGGGAACTGAGTGGGTTTTCA
>NC_045030.1:78657598-78661840 GCF_008632895.1 Mastomys coucha | reverse complement strand
GATATTAAGGAAAGGTAATTGTTGCTTCCTGTTATTTTTGTAGTTAGAGCTGGCATTCTGTTCATGTGGCTATCTTCTTTTAATTTTGTTGGAAGATTACATTTTTGTTTTTTCAGAGGTGCAATTCCCCTCCTTGTGTTGAAGTTTTCCATTTATTACCCTTTGAAGGGCGGGATTTGTGGAAATATATTGTGTGAATTTGGTTTTGTCATGGAATACTTTGGTTTCTCCATCCTTGGTGATTGAGAGTTTTGCTGGGCTGGCATTTGTGTTCTCTTACGGCCTGTATGACATCTGCCCAGAATCTTCTAGATTTCATAGTCTCTGGTGAGAAGTCTGGTATAATTCTAATAGGCTTGCTTTTATATATTACTTGACCTTTTTCCCTTATAGCTTTTAGTATTCTTTCTTTGTTTTGTACATTTGGTGTTTTAATTATTATGCGATGGGAGGAATTTCCTTTCTGGTCCAGTCTATTTCGAGTTCTGTAGGTTTCTTGTATGTTCATGGGCATCTCTTTCTTTAGGTTAGGGAAGTTTTCTTCTATAATTTTGTTGAAGATATTTACTGGCCCTTTAAGTTGGAAGTCTTCACTCTCTTCCATTCCTATTATCCTTAGGTTTGGTCTTCTCATTGTGTCCTGGATTTCCTGGATATTTTGGGTTAGGATCATTTTGCATTTTGCATTTTCTTTGACTTTTGTGTCAAAGTTTTCTATGGTATCTTCTGCCCCTGAAATTCTCTCTTCTATTTCTTGTATTCTGTTGGTGATGCTTGCATCTATGTTTCCTGACTTCTTTCCTAAAATTTCTAACTCCAGAGTTGTCTCTCTTTGTGATTTCTTTATTGTTTCAACTTCCATTTTTAGGTCCTGGATGGTTTTGTTCAATTCCTTCACCTGCTTGTTTGTGTTTTCCTGTAATTCCTTAAGGGATTTTTGTGTTTCCTCTTGAAGGGCTTGTACCTGTTTACCTGTGATATCCTGTATTTCTTTAAGGGAGTTATTCATGTCTTTCTTAAATTCCTCTAACACCATCATGATATGATTTTGGATTCAAATCTTGCTCTTCCGGTGTTTTCAGATATTCAGGACTTACTGTGGTGGGAGTACTAGGTTCTGATGAACCAAGTAGTCTTGGTTTCTGTTGGTAAGATTCTTGCATTTACCTTTTGCCATCTGTTGATCTCTGGTGATAGATGTTCTTGCTGTCTCTGACTAGAGCTTGTTTCTCCTGTGGGTCTGTAAGCCTGTGTCAGCCCTTCTGGGATATCAGCTCTCCTCTGGTAAAACCAGGGTACAGATGGCTGTGGGTCAGTTGTCAGTCCTGAGTCCTGGGGTCAGAGCCCACCCTGTAGACAGGATCTCTACTTTTGGGAAAGGTACAGAGAGGGCTGTGAATCTGTTGTCTCTCCTAGGTGTGGTCTGAGGTAAAAAGAATCCCGACCAGGCTTCCCTGCCACTTGTGAGGCCTGTGCCTCCTGGCTAGTCCCACCTTAAAATATCACCAGAGAGAAAATGGCGGATCTCACTAGAGTCGTTGGGTTAGAGCACTCCCTCAAGGCAGGCTCTCTGCTTGCAGGGAAGGGGCAGAGAGGGCTGCAGATCTACCGCTGTGACTCCTAGGTGTAGATGGAGGTAGAGAGGATCCTGTCCAGATGTGATCTTCTTTAAGCGACCCAAAAGTTATAGTTAATCATTGAGGAAATCCAAGGATGGAACTAGAGGTGAGAACTGAAAGAGAGATCACCAGAGTAACACTGCTTACTGACTTGCTTCCCACGGCTTACTTGCTCGGGGATGACACCTTCCACAGTGGTATATGCTTTCCCACATCAGTCATTAATCAAGAAAATTTCTCATAGACCTTCCAACAGGCCAATCAGATGGAGGCAGTTACTCAGTTGAGGTTCGAATTTTTTCAATGAAAGGAAAAGATGTTACTCTTCAACTTCATACTTTGTAAAAATATAGACAGAAAGAAATATTATATTTAAAACTTTATAATTTCAATCATGGATTATAGTTAATAACCATGGTGTGCAAAATACCTGTACAAGTATGGAAATCACTTAAGGTTGTATGGGTTAGCTTTCCATGGCTGTGAGAAGTACCTGGAAAACAACTTAAGGAAGGGACGTCTTATTTGGCTTATAGTTTCATGGGTTGTTTGGCTCCATGCACTTAGGAAAAACATAATGGTAACTAAAATGTGTGGCACGAAAGCTGATCATGAAGTAGAGAAAGAGAGAAATGCCAAACCTATATTTTCATTTTTATCCTCTTATATTCTGTCCATATCCAAGCCTATTCAGATAAGGAATTTCATCATAAGTTAATCCTTTATGGAAATATTCTTACACATATATCTCACCAATCTTTTAGGTGATTTTTAAGTCCTCTTAAGTTGACAATGAAGATTAATAATTTTTGTATCACATGTGTATTCAGTTTTCCAGAAAATTACCATTTTACCTAAGTCTATTACTAAACCATACACAGAAAAAAAATCTTTCCAGATTCAATGCTTCTAGAGTGATCTTTGTCTAATATTTCTAACTGTAATAGGATTAATATATGTATATATTGGATCCCTGTCTGAATTTTGTATTTTGAACAGTAAACTGAAAGTAAGACTTTTACTTCATAGGATATATGAGAAGGAAGTGTTCTTAGAGTTTAGAAACTCACAGACTCATTTCATTGCATGAATTGATTAATGCAATTCATTCATTTCACTGCATGAATTGGCTGTAGTGGGATGATTCCTAGTAGTATAGAATAATTATTAGGATTTTCACTAGAATTACAAGGTTGGAAAAGGTTACTACTCTCCCATCCAGGCCAGATCAGGGACCTGGCATATACCTGCCCAAATGCTGCAGCCTGTGTGCTTCCCAGGAGGTCTGCATTAATCAAGGACAGAGGTGAGAATTTGACCCAAATACACACCCACACCAGCTGGGAAACCCACACAGCCCAGCTAACACAGGACCTCCCCGGCCCCTCCTCCTCCCCACGCCATCGCTCTCCCTGCCCTGCCCCCAGAGCTTCACCTTCCTTCCAGCCCACTTCCACACCTGGGCCAGATGAGCAAGCAGTCTTGCTGATACCTTCCCAAACACAGCAGCCTGCCTCGGTCTCAGGAGGTCCAAAATGACTAAAGACACAGAGCTCCACATTCCTTTCCATCCACTTCCCTACCCAGACCAGACTAGTGGTCCCATACATGCCCAAACACTAGAGCATCACAGGAGACCTGCTCTAACCAAAGATACAGGAGGCCCACCCTAATCAGAGACAACACTACCTGCCTCCAAGAAGACCAGCTCTAACTCAGGTCATAGAGCTCTACCTGCCTCCAAGGAGGACAGTTCCAGTCAGAGACACCCAGGCAAGTTAACACCAGAGAGAACCAGATGGACAGAGGCAAGCACAAGATCATAAGCAACAGAACCCAATGCAACTTGAAATCATCAGAAGCCAGGTCTCTGAACACAACAATCCTTGGCTACCCTAACATGCATGAAAAACAAGATAAGGACCTAAAATACCATCCCAAGATGATTGAGGCCTTTAAGAAAGATATAAAGAACTCCCTTAAAGGAATACAGGAAAAAAAAAACCCAGGTAAACAGGTAGTTCTTAAAGAAGAAACAAATAAATCCTGTAAAGAAATACAGGAAAATACAATCAAAAAAGTGAAGAAATTGAATAAAATGGATCAAGAACTAAAAATGGGGATAGATGCAATAAAAGAAAGCAGAAAGGAAGGCAACCCTGGAGATGGACAACTTAAGAAAACGATCAGGAGCTACAGATGCAAGTATTACCAACAGAATACAAGATATAGAAAAGAAAATCTCAGGAATAGAAGATATCATAAAAAATATTGACACATCAGTCAAAGAAAATGCAATGTGTAAAAGACTACTAATGCCAAATATCCAAGAAATTCAGGACACAATGAAAAGATCAAACCTAAGAATAATAGAAATAGAAGAGTGTGAAGATTTCCAATTCAAAGATCCCGAAAATATCTTCAACAAAAGCATAGAAGAAAATATACCTAACCTAAAGATATAAATCACCATAAATAACAAGAAGCCATGGTTCCTCCATGTGTACCCCAAGGGTGGGGTCTGGACAGTTGACACTGTTGCTCCCCCCATGGGGCTGAAAACCCACTCAGTTCCCTCAGTCCCTTCTCCAACTCCTCCATCTAGGACTCTGCTCTCAGTCCA
>NC_045030.1:78645661-78656188 GCF_008632895.1 Mastomys coucha | reverse complement strand
TTGTGTTGGAATTTTGATGGGCACTGCATTATATCTGTAAATTGATTTTGGCATGATGGCCATTTTTATCATATTAATCCTGCCAATTCATGAGCATGAGAGAGCATTCCATCTTCTGAGATCATCAATTTGTTTCTTCAGAAACTTGAACTTCTCTTCATACAGATCTTTCATTTGCTTGGTTAGAGTCACACCAATATATGTAATATTATTTGTGGCTATTGTGAAGGGTATCATTTCCCTAATTTCTTTCTCAGTTTGTTTATCCTTTGTGTAGCGGAAGGCTACTGATTTGCTTGAGTTAACTTTATATCTAGCCACTTTGCTGAAGTTGTTTATCAGCCTTAGGATTTCTCTGGTTGGGTTTTTTTTGGGGGGGGGTCACTTAAGTATACTATCATATCATCTACAAATTGTGATATTTTGACTTCTTCCTTTCCAATTTGTGTCCCTTTGATATCCTTTCTTTGTCTATGTGCTTTGGCTAGGTCTTCTAGTATTATATTAATAGGTAGGAAGAGAGTGGGTAGTCTTGTCTAGTCCCTGATTTTAGTGGGATTGCTTCAATTTTCTCTCCTTTCAGTTTGATGCTGGTTACTTGTTTATTGTACATTGCTTTTACTATGTTTAGGTATGGGACTTAAATTCCTGATCTTTCCAAGACTTTTAACTTGAATGGATGGTGAATTTTGTCAAATGTTTTCTCAGTACCTAATGAGATGATCTTGCAGTTTTTTTCTTTGAGAGTGTTTATATAGTGGAATATGTTAATAGATTTCTATATATTAACCATCCCTGCATCCCTGGGATGAAGCCTACTTGATCTTCATGGATGATGTGTTCTTGGATTTGATTGGCAAGAATTTTATTGAGTATTTTTTGCATCAATATTGATAAGGGAGATTGATCTAAAATTCTCTTTCTTGTTTGGTCTCTGTGTGGCTTAGGTATAAGCATAATTGTGGCTTATAGAATAAATTTGATAGTGTACCTTCTGTTTTTATTTTGTGGAATAGTTTGAAGAGTATTGGTATTAAGTCTTCTTTAATGGTCTGATAGAATTCTCCACTGAACCCACCTGGTCCTGGGCTTTCTTTCTTTCTTTCTTTTTTTTTTCTTAATGAGTGCTTCTATTTCTTTAGGGGTTTTGGGACTGTTTGGATTGTTTATCTGATCCTGTTTTAAATTTGGCACCTGGTATGTATCTAGAAAATTGTCCATTTCATCCATCTTTTCCAATTTAGTTGAGTATAAACTTTTGTAGTAGGATCTGATCATTTTTTAAATTTCCAGTTTCCATTGTTATATCTAACTTTTCAGTTCTGATTTTATTAATTTGGATACTGTCCCTGTGCCCTCTGGTTAGTCTGGCTAAGGGTCTATCTATCTTGTTGAATTTTTTTTCAAAGAACCAGCTCCTGGTTTTGTTGATTGTTTGTATAGTTATTTCTTTTTCTATTTGGTTGATTTCAGCCCTGAGTTTGATTATTTCCTGCCATCTACTCATCTTGGGTGCATTTGCTTCTTTTTGTTATAGAGCTTTCAGTTGTGCTGTCAAGCTGCTACTGTAAGCTCTCTCCAGTTTCTTTTTGGGTGCACTTAGAGCTATGAGTCTACTGCTTTCATTGTGTCTTCATTTTCATTAAATTCTAAAAATTCTTTAATTTCTTTATTTATTCCTTGCCAATTTATCATTGAGTAGAACATTGTTCAGTTTCCATGCATACATGTGTTTTCCATTATTTTTGTTGGAATTTAAGACCAGTTTAATCTGTGGTGATCTGATAGGATGCATGGAGTTATTGTAATCTTCTTGTATCAGTTGAAGCTTGTTTTGTGGCCAATTATATGTTCAGTTTTGGAGAAGGTACCATGAAGTGCTGAGTAGAAAGTATATTCCGTTGCTTTAGGATGAAATGTTCCTTAAATATCTGTTAGATACATTTGGTTCATAACTTCTGTTAGTTTCTCTGTGTCTCTGTTTAGTTTCTGTTTCCATGATCTGAGAAACTGATGAGAGTGGGGTGTTAAAGTCTCCCACTATTACTCTGTGGGGTGTGACGTGTGTTATGAGCTATAGTATAGTTTCATTTATGAATTGGGTGCCTTTGCATTTGGAGCATAGATGTTTAGAGTTCATCTTGGTAGATTTTTCCTTGACCTTGTATGAAGTGTCCTTCCTTATATTTTTTGATAACTTGGTTGAAAGTCAATCTTATTTGATTTTAGAATGGCTACTCCAGCTTGTTTCTTGGGACCAAAAGTATTCCAAACTTTCTAAGGAAGTGTATGTCTTTGTCACTGAGGTAGGTTTCCTATGCAGCAAAAATGCTGGGTTCTTTTTAACTATCCAGACTTTTAGTCTATATCTTTTGTATTGGAGAATTGAGTTCATTGATGTTAAGAGATATTAAGGAAAAGTGGTTCTTACTCCGTGTTATTTTTGTTGTTAGAGGTGAAATTATATTTGTGTGCCTATCTTCTTTTGGATTTATTGAAAGATTACTTTCTTGCTTTTTCTAGGGTGTATTCCTTCCTCATTTTGTGTTTTCCATCTGTTATCTTTTGTACGGCTGGAGTTGTGGAAAGATATTGTGTAAGTTTGGTTTTGTTGTGGAATATCTTCTTTTTTCCATCTATGGTAATTGAGAGTTTTGCTGGGTATAGTAGCCTAGGCTGTAATTTGTGTTCTCTTAGGGTCTGTATGACATTTGTCCAGGATCTTCTGACTCTCATAGTCTTTGGTGAGAAGACTGGTGTAATTCTGATAGGTCTGCCTTTATATGTTACTTGACCTTGTCCCCTTACTACTTTTCATATTATTTCTTTATTTAATGTATTTGGTATTTTGATTATTATGTGATGGGAGGAATTTCTTTTGTGGTCCTATCTATTTGGAATTCTATAGTCTTCTTGAATGTTCATGGGCATGTCTTTCTTTAGGTTAGGGAAGTTTTCTTCTATAATTTTGTTGAAGGTATTTACTTGCCCTTTATGTTTGGAACTTTTGCTCTCTTCTATACCTATTATCCTTGGGTTTGGTCTTCTCACTGTGTCCTAGATTTCCTAGAATTTTTGGTTAGGTGCTTTATGCATTTTCTTTGACTGTTATGTCAATGTTTTCTAAGGTATCTTCTGAACCTGAGATTCTTTCTTGTATCTCTTGTATTTTGTTGGTGATGTTTGCATCTATGACCTCTGATCTCTGTCCTAGATTTTCTAAGTCCAGGGTTATCTCACTTTGTGCTTTCTTTATTGTTTCTATTTCCATTTTTAGATCTTGAATGGTTTTGCTCAATTCCTTTGTCTGTTTCATTGTGTTTTTCTGTAATTCTTTAAGTGATTTTTGTGTTTCCTCCTTAAGGTCTTCTACCTGTTTATCTGTGTTCTCCTGTATTTCTTTAAGGGAGTTATTCATGTCCTTCTTAAAGTCCATCATCGTCATGAATAGTCTCTTTAGATCTGAATCTTGCTTTTCTGGTATGATGGTATATCCAGAACTTGCTATGGTGGGAGAATTGAGTTCTGCTGATGTCAAGTAACCTTGGTTTCTGTTGCTTCTGCTCTTATGCTTCCCTCCCACCATCTTATTATCTCTACTGCTCCTTGCCCTCAATATATCTGACTGGAGCCTGTCTTTCCTGTAATCCTGGTTGAGTCAGAACTCCTCAGAGTCCAACTCTTTCTGTTATCCTCTGATTTCGGGATCCTGTGATCCTGAGATTCTGGGTATGTCAGAGTTCCTGGGAGTCAAGCTGCCTCTGACACCCTGAGATCTTGGTGTGACCAAGCTCCTGGCATTCTGGAATCTTGGAATCCTAAAATCCTGGTCCTTCTAGAGTGCATGGGAGTGTAACCTCTTCTGGGGGTCTGTTGGATTGGCTAACAAGTTCCTGCCCAAGGTAAACTGGCGCAGACAGGAAGGAACCCAAGCCAGTGGTCAGGCTAGGTTACTGTGTCCCTGGATCCTGCTGGTCCCAGTTACTCCCAATGTTGTTGGAACAGATGTTATGTTCTTCTCACCCCAGATCCTATGATTCTGGATGTTATAGGGTGCCTGGGAGTGGAGCCTCCTCTGAGGGCTATGGGACTGGCTGCTGAGTTCATGCCCAAGGTAGACTGATGCAGACCAGAAGGAGCATCAATATTCATAAGGGAAATTGGCCTTTGTGTGATTTTAGGTATCAGAGTAATTGTGGCTTCGTAGAATAAATTGGGTAATGATCCTTCTGTTTATATTTTGTGGAATAGTTTGACAAGTATTGGTATTAGGTCTTCTTTAAGTTGGAAGTCTTCACTCTCTTCTATACTTATTATCCTTAGGTTTGTTCTTCTCATTGTGTCCTGGATTTCCTGGATGTTTTGGATTAGGACCTTTTTGCACTTTGCATTTTCTTTGACTATTGTGTCAATCTTTTCTATGGTATCTTCTGCCCCTGAGATTCTCTCTTCTATCTCTTGTATTCTGTTTGTGACGCTTGCATCTATGGCTCTTGATTTCTTCCCTACGTTTTCTATCTCCAGAGTTGTCTCCCTTTGTGGTTTCTATTGATTCTACTTCCATTTGTAGATCCTGGATTGTCTTGTTAAATTCCTTCACCTGTTTGGTTTTGTTTTCCTATAATTTTAAAGTGATTTTTGTGTTTCCTGCTTAAGGTCTTCTATCTGTTTACCAGTGTTCTCCTGTATTTCTTTTAAGGAGTTATTTATGTACTCCTTAAAGTCCTCTGTCATCATGATAAGATGTGATTTTTAAATCCCAATCTTGCTTTTCTGTGTGTTCAGGTTTCCAGGACTTGCTGTGGTTAGTAGAACTGGGTTCTGATGATGCCATGTAGCCTTGGTTTGTGTTGGTAAGAATTTTGTGCTTGCCTTTGCCATCTGGTTATGTCTGGTGTCAGTTGGTCTTGCTCTCTCTGGCTAGAACCTGTTCCTCCTGAGGGCCTGTAAGCCTGTGTCAGCATTCCTGGGAGACCAGCTCTCCCTTGTGGAATAGTACCAGCTCCCTGGTGCAGATGGTAACTGGAAGGATCTTGTTACAGCTACAACACCCTTCCAGCACCCCGTGCACCCTTGGCCAGCCTGAATTGGACAGATATTGAAGAGAAAATGTCGATCTCACCTCTGAGTCCGGGAATGAGAGCACTCCTGGTAGACCAGCTCTCTCCTGACAGGACCTGTGTGCAGCAGGCCATGGAAGAGCTCTAGCTCCTGGGTGCAGAGGGTGACCTGCAGGACTAATAAAAATAAAAATTGATATATGAATGGCATGCTTAGATTTAATTGTGGGCATTTTATAGTAGCTAAAAAACAATGCTTGCTGCAGAGAGTTGTATTTCTTTTCTATGTCTATATAACCACTGATGTTACAGTGGGTATAACATTGTATAACGATAGTATGTTGCACCTTCTATTAGTCCTAGATTTAGATATAAGATGGCTAGGTCACTTGTGGATAAGTGCCTCTCCAGGTTGAAATCATTGCATGAGATTTGCTCTGTGTTCCATTCTCAAGGGTAGTGTCTTAGTCAGGGTTTCTATTCCTGTACAAACATCATGACCAAGAAGCAAGTTGGGGAGGAAAGGGTTTATTTAGCTTACTTCCACATTGCTGTTGATCACCAGAGGAAGTCAGGACTGGAACTCAGGCAGGTCAGGAAGCAGGAGCTGATGCAGAGGCCATGGAGTGATGTTCCTTACTGGCTTGCTTCTCCTGGCTTGCTCAGCCTGCTCTCTTATAGAACCCAAGACTTCCAGCCCAGGGATGGTACCACACACAAAGTGCCCTACCCCCTTAATCACTAATTGAGAAAATGCCCCACAGCTGGATCTCATGGAGGCACTTCCCCAACTGAAGCTCCCTTCTCTGTGATAACTCCATCCTGTGTCAAGTTAACACACAAAACCAGCCAGTACAGGTAGTCTCCTGTCTACACTCACAATTGTTGACAGAATCCATTTCCTTACAGCTGTGTCTTAGTAATTGGGCTTTTTTTAAAATTTTTTTTTATTTTTATTTTTTTGCTTGCTGGCTGCCTGCTTAGGCCATTTCAAAAATAAAAGTTCTAGTTTCCCTGTCACAAACTTACATAAGGTATTGCTAATAGAGTGCCTGGTTCCTTCCTCCATGGAATATAACAACTGTTGTTGTTTCTTGGTGTGTGTGTGTGGGGGGGTATACACATGTATGTGTGTGTATGCTACTGCTTAGGCAGGCATATGTGGAGGTCAGAGGTCAAATGTATGAATTATTCCTCAGGCTCGTTCTGCCTTGTTTATGGAAAGAGTCTGTCATTGGCTTGGGGTGTTCCAGTTAATCCCTGCTTGGCTGAATGGCTCAAAAGTCCATCTCTACTTCTGTAGTGCTAGAATTACAAGCATGTGTCAGAGCTAGCTTTTGAACATGGGATCTAGGACTCAAACTCAGGTTCTCATGCCAATATTTTACCAATTCATTTATCCCTAGCCCCACTACTTGTCACTGTTTTGGGAGTATGGAGTAAGTGAGTAGGTAGATCTAGCAAAATAAGCATCTTTTTGATGAATTCATTGTCACCTGATGAGAGACTTAGTCCTTTGATTGACATTTGTTCTAGTTACTGGTCCCACCTTTACCCAAGGAAGGAGATATAAGGCAAATTCACTTGTATGTCATAATTCTAGGGCACATCTTCAAATTCTGGCTCTGTTGTGTACTTTAGGGACCCTTTTCCTCCTACTCGCTTTCCTTGTCCAGCCTAAATATGAAGGGAGGTATACAGTCTTATTGAAACTTGATATGCCATGGCTGACTGATTATTCAGAGGAGGCATGACATTTTCTGAAGAGAAACAGAGGAGAAGTTAGGAGAGGGATTGGGGAAGAGGAGGAAAAGGTGGTCAGTATGTAAGAGAATGAAAGAAAGCAATAAAGAAAAATGCATTTATATAAAAAAATATATAGATGTTCAAGAGTCTTCTGTAATACAATGTAGTGTTTGTATGTGACACATGCACATCAGTGCCTATACTTTAACTAATCTCTAGGTTGCTCAAAATATTTATGTAAAGAACATTACTTTTAAATGAAGTATAAATAGTTACACTGCATTGCTTAGGAAATACTTTTAAGAAAAAAATCAGCACTTTTTCAAGTTTAGCACACATATAGTTCCAAGGATTTTTCTTCTGTTGCTGAATCAATGTATGTTTACACAACTATATGCAAAAACAGCCCAACATATGTAATTGCCTAATAATATTTATTTTATATTTTGTGGTACATTTATTTTCTATTATCATAGTAACAAATTGCTGCTTACTGAAGGACTTAAAATAAGCAAAATTTATTCTTACCAATCTTCAGAGTAAAGAATCAGAAGGATATCAATGATAGATGATCTAGAAATCATCTGTTATCATGTCTTGACAGTCTTCTAGGGGCTGCTAGTACTTTTTGCTTCATTGCTTCTCCTTCCATCTTGAAAGGTGATGCTTAATCCTCAGGCTCCATCCTTACACCTTCTCTTATTCTGTTGAGCCTCTTGCCATCGTCTTTCAGAGACCCTTGTGACATGGCCATGTCCACTGAATGAATTATGTCCTTTCTTCAAAGTTAATTGTTCATAGACTCCAATCACATCTATGTTATTCAGATGTTAAAAATGAAATCATGAAATTCACAGGTAAATGGTTAATACTAGAAAAAAATCATCTTGTGTATGGTAACTCAGAATCAGAAAGAGATATGGTATGCATTTGCTTTTATGTGGATATTAGCTCTTGTGTCACTGATAAGCAAGCAATCATCTGTATAAACCATGGAGATTAGATAATTATGGATGGAAAGGGGTGGCCTGAAATGGGGGTATAAAATAGAGATGGGGAGGAAAGAGGAGGATGAGGCTGGGAACATTGGAGAGAGACAGCTAAAATTAAGGGAAACTTGAGGGGTCATATGGAAACCAAATATAGCAGACGCTTCCTAAAATATACATATATGAAGGTGATCTAAATGAAATCACCAAATAGTGGGGGAGACCAAGACCTAAGAGTACATGTCTCATCCTCAAATGAAACTTACACGACAAGGAATGTGTCATACCAAACCAATTTTTAGGCAAAGGGGTACCAAAGGAATCTTCAAACAACCTAGACGATTGCCAAGGTTACTGGTGATTCTTCACAAACTGATGGTAATTCCCTGTTACTGAAGATAACACTGAACACACAGAAGTTGAGCTGGTGCCTACTTAGAGCCTTTACCCCTACAGAATTTATGGTACTTGCAGGCACTCTGTCCATTACAAAAGGAGAAAGGCAAACATCAGTCCAGCTACAACCCTTAGATATACAAGAGCCACCTGCTTTCACAATGTGCTGGTGCAATAGTGGAACAAAGCTTGTGGGATAACCAACCAATATTTTATATGACTTAAAACCCACTCCATGAGGCAGAACCTATATCTGACATTGCTTGGATTATGAAGAACCTGGCATTAAGGGAGGTGAGACACCTAAGGTAAACAAATGTAGCAATAAAATGATTCTTAATGCCATTTTGCTATACTCACAGATCAGAGCCTTGCTCAGCCTTCATCAGAGAAGCTTTCTCCTCCAGCAGATGGCAACTCACAGACAATATGCATAGAGAGACCCTGGAACACTCAGCACTAGATGGGATATCTCCATCAAATTTCTCCCCTAAGGGCTCAGGGAACCCTGAAGAAGAAGAAAAGGAGGTGGATGGGGCATATATGAACTCACAGAGACTGTGACAGAGCACACAGGGCTTGTTGTCATGCACAAGGTCTTTACCTGAAGGGATCTTGATCTTGTATCTTAGAGCTGAGAGGAAAAGCACACACATGTCCCATCAGTAGCCCGGAAGCAGCCTTCAATTGATAACCACTTGCAAATAAAAATTAGTCTTCTCCAAGTGAGTCTCAATGGGCAAACTAACTAGTATAGAGGGAAGGCTCCATGTCTAGCAGTAAATGGTCGATAGAAAAATAACTCAATGGTTACTTTACAATTTCCTTGTCTCATAACGTTAAGTCAAGGCAATTTTTTTGAACCCGACAAGTCCTTTGTGTACATATTATGTCTCCTTCTTATGTTTTTCTGGGATCCATATGTGTATGCGTATCTGCATCTATATGCATTTCTTGTGCTTTTTCTTTGGCTCCTTTTCTTGTTTGGTTGTTTTGTCATATTCAACTGTTTATTTCTAATGTTTTATTTCACATTATTGTAGGACCTTGAAAGGTAGCCTGGTTCCTGGTTGAGCTAAGGCTAGAAGTCCCTGTGACCCTAAAAGGACGGTAGGTATTTCACCTGATTCCCAGGCACCAGGCTCCTGTCACTGGCTGAAGCCCTCCATAGATTTGTGGCCTTCAGTCACTTAAGGGCAATGGCCCAAGCCTCTCCACAACTGAGGGACAAGGCCTGTGGTCACATAGCCTCAAGGCAGGTCTCTATTTTAATGAGGTACCTAAAGGCCTAGAGGCTTAGCCAATAAACTCCCCTTCCCAGACACTTCTCCCTGCAAAAGTTATTCAACCTCAGGCTCACCCTGAGAAGAAGTGGGGTATGGTTTTACTCATCTACTTTGCAACATGACAGTAAATGCCTTAAAACCATGGACTGCCTCTTTTCACCAGGATCTGCAGAGAGGAGCCATGGAGGACTTCACCTATAGAGTCCCAATCTAATCACCTGTAGAAGGCCTCTCTGCATTTCCAGCCAGAGCTGCCACCCAACACAAGCCAAGCTCAAACCTGCAGCTGCAGAAAGACCAAAGACTCATTCCCTTGGGACCAGCTGGAGCTCCCATCTGCCTTTTCCCTCTCAGGTCCTTGCTAGATCCAGCCCAAGGGCACCCTCTCTGTTCTCAGCTCTTCCAAAGCATCCAGTGGTGCCTGGGTGCCCAAGAACCTGAGAACCAGACCACCCCAGACTCCTTGCAGGCCCAGTGAACCCCTGAGCCAGCTCTGGCTGTCCCATGCTTCAGACTGTGCTTCCCCAACCCCTGAGAAGTCTCCCACAGCTTTTCTACAGCCAGAAACCCACCCAGGGATACCATGGGGTAAGCATGGCCAAAATTTCTGTGTTCCTCCTACAGTGGCCATGCCCTGTGGCAAAGCAAACACGGTATCCCCACCAACCCTATACATTTTCATTATTCCTTAGATGTCTGTTTTCTTTTTTAAAATTATTTTATTGCTCAGGAGTGGTATAGCTGGATCCACAGGTAGTACTATGCCCAATTTTCTGAGGAACTGCCAAAATGATTTCCAGAGTGTTTGTACCAGCTTGAAATCCCACCAAAAAAAGGAGTGTTCTTCTTTCTCCACATCCTCGCCAACATCTGCTGTCACCTGAGTTTTTTACCTCAGCCATTCTGACTGGTGTGAGGTGGAATCTCAGGATCATTTTGACTTGTGTTTCCATGATGACTGAGGATGTTGAACATTTCTTTCTTTCTTTCTTTTTTCTTTTCTTTCTTTTTTTTTTTGATGTTTTCTTTATTTACAAGATCTCCTTTCCC
>NC_045030.1:78644716-78645439 GCF_008632895.1 Mastomys coucha | reverse complement strand
CAAGGGCCTCTCCTCCCATTGATGACCAGCTTGGCCATCCTCTGCTATACATATACTGCTGGAGCCATTAGTCGCACCATGTGTACTCTTTGGTTGGTGGTTTAGTCCCTGGGAGCTTTGAGGGTACTAGTTAGTTCATATTGTTGTTCATCCTAAGAGGCTGCAAACCCTTCAGCTCCTTGGGTCCTTTCTCTAGCTCTTTCATTGGGGACCCTGTACTCAGTTCAATGGATGGCTGTGAGCCTCTAATTCTGTTTTAGTGAGGTACTGTCAGAGCCTCTCAGGAGACAGCTATATCAGGCTCCTGTCATCCAGTACTTGCTGGCATCCACAATAGTATCCAGATTTGATGATTGAATATGGGAAGGATTCCCAGGTGGAGCAGTCTCTGGATTGTCCTTCCTTCAGTCTCTGCTCCATAGTTAGTCTCTACAACTCCTTCTATGAGTAATTTGTTCCCCCTTTTAATAAGGAATGAAGTATCCACACACACTTTGGTCTTTCTTCTTCTTGAGCTTCTTATGGTTTGTGGTTTGTACTTTGTGTATTCTGATCTTCTAGGCTAATATCCACTTATCAAGGAATGCATACCATGCATGTTCTTTTGTGATTGGGTTACCTCACTCAGGATATTCTCCAGGTCCATCCATTTCCCCAAGAATTTCATAAATTCATTTTTTTTAATAGCTGAGTAGTACTCCATTGTGTAGATGTACCACATTT
>NC_045030.1:78642723-78644665 GCF_008632895.1 Mastomys coucha | reverse complement strand
CCAGAGTGGTTGTACCAGCTTGCAATCCCACCAGCAATGAAGGAGTGCTCCTCTTTCTCTACAACCTCTCCAGTATCTGCTGCCACCTGAGTTTTTTATCCTAGCCATTCTGACTGGTGTGAGGTGGAATCTCAGGGTTGTTTTGATTTGCATTTCCCTCATGACTAAGGATGTTGAACACTTCTTTAGGTGCTTCCCAGCCTAAAGAAATGGTATTCCTTAGTTGAGAATTCTTTGTTTAGTGCTGTATCCCATTTTTGAATAGGGTTATTTGTTTCTCTGGAGTCTAACATCTTGAATTCTTTGTATATATTGAATATTAGCCCTCTACCAGAAATAGAATTGGTAAAGATCTTTTCCCAATTTGATGGTTGCCCTTTTGTCCTATTGACAGTGCCTTTTGCCTTACAGAAGCTTTGCAATTTTATGAGGTCCCATTTGTCAATTCTTGATCTTAGAGCATAAGCTATTGGTATTCTGTTCAGGAAAATTTCCCCTGTGTCTATGTGCTTGAGGCTCTTCCCTGCTTTCTTTTCTATTAGTTTCAGTGTATCTGGTTTGATGTGGAGGTCCGTGATCCACTTGGACTTGAGCTTTGTACAAGGAGATAAGAATGGATCAATTTGCATTCTTCTACATGCTGATCCCCAGTTGAACCAGCACCATTTGTTGAAAATGTTGTCTTTTTTCCACTGGATGGTTTTAGCTCCTTTGTCATAGATCAAGTGGCCATAGGTGTGTGGGTTCATTTCTGGGTTTCCTATGCTATTCCATTGATCTACCTGCCTGTCTCTGTACCAATACCATGCAGTTTTTAATCACTATTTATCTATAATACAGCTTGAGGTGAGGGATGATTATTCCCCCCAGAAGTTCTTTTATTGTTGAGACTAGCTTTTGCTATCCTGGGTTTTTGTTATTCCAAATGAATTTGAGAATTGCTTTTCTAACTCTATGAAATGAGTTGGAATTTTGATGGAGATTGCATTGAATCTGTAGAATGCATTCAGCAAGATGGCCATTTTTACTATATTAATCCTGCCAATCCATGAGCATGGGACATCTTTCCATCTTCTGAGATCTTTCATTTCTTTTTTTCAGTGACTTAATGTTCTTGTCATAGAGTCATTAAGAATACTATCATATCATTTGCAAATAGTGATATTTTGACTTCTTCCTTTTCAATTATCCCCTTGACCTCCTTCTGTTGTCTAATTGCTCTGGCAGGACTTCGAGTACTGTATTGAATAGGTAGGGAAGGAGTGGACAGCCTTGTCTAGTCCCAGATTTTAGTGGGATTGTTTCAAGTTCCTCTAAGTTTAGTTTGATGTTGGCTACTGGTTTGCTATATATTGCTTTTACTATGTTTAGGTATGGGCCTTGAATTCCTGATCTTTCCAAGATTTTTACCATGATTGGGTGTTGAATTTTGTCAAATGCTTTGTCAGCATCTAATGAGATGATCATGTAGTTTTTTTCTTTGAGTTTGTTTATATAGTGGATTACCTTGATGAATTTCCATATATTGAACCATCCTTGCATCCCTGGGATGAAGCCTGCTTGATCATGATGGATGATTGTTTTGATGTGTTCTTGGATTTGGTTTATAAGAATTTGATTGAATATTCATAAGGGAAATTGGTCTGAATTTCTTTTTATTTGTTGAGACTTTGTGTGGTTGTGTTATAAGTGTAATTGTGGCTTCATATAATGAATTGGGTAGTGCTCCTTTTGTTTCTGTTTTGTAGAATATTTTGAAGACTACTGATATTATGTCTTGTTCAAAGGTCTGATAGAATTCTGCAGGAAGCCCATCTGGTTCTGGGCTTTTTTATTTTATTTTATTTTATTTGGTTGAGTGACTGTTTTAGTCTGGGTTTCTATTCCTGCAGAAACATCATGACCAAGAAGCAAGTTGGGGAGGAAAGGGTTTATTTAGCTT
>NC_045030.1:78638517-78642161 GCF_008632895.1 Mastomys coucha | reverse complement strand
CTTTTAAAATTCAAGGTCTCTTAACTGTGGGCTCCACTAAAATACTTTCTTCCTTCAAGAGGGAAAAACATCAGGACACAGTCACAATCAAAAGCAAAATCAATGTCTGGGATCCAACTCACAATCTTCTGGGCTCCTCTAAGGGCTTAACTGGTCACTCCTCCAGCTCGGCCTTTGTAGCACACATCTTGTCTTCTAGGCTCCAGATGCCTGTACTCCACTGCTGCTGCTATTCTTGGTGATCATTCATGGTACTGGCATCTCTAAAACACTGCCTTCCACTGTATCTAGGCTTCACCAATAGCCTCTCATAGGCTCTCTTCATGGTGTCCAGCCTCAACTCCTTTACATGACCCCTTCAGTCCTGGGCCATCAATTGCAACTGAGGCTGCACCTTTACCAATGGCCTCCAATGGCCTCTCACTGTGCTGAGTCTCAGCTGCTCTTCATGACCCCTTCATGCCTTCAAAACCAGTACCACCTGGTGACTCTTACACATTACCAAGTCCTGCTGCAACACAAGGTACAACCTTGGCTATCTCTGGAACGCAGCCTCTTTGTGATCTCAGAAAACACTTCCCAGAAGATGTCACCTCACTGATGCTGGTCTCTTCTTAATCACCGCTAATTTCTTATCTCCAGCTAACCAGCATCAATAGTCCCAGTAATGCAAAGTTTTCGATTTAGTAGTTCTGATATCTTGTTAATCACAGCTGATACTTCAGCCCCAGCTAACCAAAACCACAGAATCTTCACAATCAAAACAACATGGCCCTAATAAGCATCTTTAATCTTCCCTCTGAAATTTCACAAGCCAGGCCTCCATTTCTGCACTGTTCTGAACATGATCTTCCAAGCTCCTACTGAACGTCTCACGAAGTTCTTTCTTTTTTAGATATTTTCTTTATTTACATGTAAATTTCTCCTTTCCCAGTTTCCCCTCCAAAAAACAAACAAACAAAAACAAGAACAAACCCCTGTTGCCTCCCTCCTCCCCATGCCTGCCACCCCACCCTCTCCCACTTATTTGCCCTGGCATTCCCATACACTGGGGCACAGAACCTTCACAGGGCTGAAGTCCTCTCCTCCTATTGATGATTGAATTTGCACTATGTTCATAGCAGCCTTATTTATAATAGCCAGAACCTGGAAACAACCCAGATGTCCCTCAACAAAGGAGTGGATACAGAAATTGTGGTACATCTACACAATGGAGTACTACTCAGCTATTAAAAACAATGAATTTATGAAATTCTTAGGGAAATGGATAGATCTGGAGAATATTATCCTGAGTGAGGTAACCCAATCACAAAAGAACACACATGGTATGCACTCTCTGATAAGTGGTTATTAGCCCAGAAGTTTAGAATACAGGAAGAACAACCTACAAACCACAAGAAATTCAAGAAGAAGGAAGACCAAAAGGTGGACATTTTATTCCTTCTCAAAAGGGAGAACCAAATACCCACAAAGTTCTTAACAGCCAGTGGCTCTTCTAGCTCAAAGTTCCAAAGTCCTTCCACAGTCCTCCCCAAAACATGGTCAGGTTGTCACAGGAACACCCAACTATGCTGGTACCAATTTTGTATTAGTCAGGGTTCTCTAGAGTCACAGAACTTAGGGTAGTCTCTATGTAGTAAAGGAATTTATTGATGACTTACAGTCTGTAGTCCAACTCCCAACAATAAACTCCCAACAATGGTCAGCAGCAGCTGTGAATGGAAGTCCAAGGATCCAGCAGTTGCTCAGTCCCACAAGGTAAGCAGGCAAAGCAGAGCGAGCCTTCCTTCTTCCAATGTCCTTATATAGGTCTCCTGCAAAAGGTGTGGCCCAGATTAAAGGTGTGTGCCACCCCACCTTTAATCCCAGATGACCTTGCTTGAACTCGTAGATCTTCCAATCTTAATCTTCTGGGATTCATAGTCACTATGCCACCACACCTTTAATCCCAGATGATCTTGAACTCATAGATCTTCCTATCTTAATCTTCTGGGATTCATAGCCACTATGCATCAAGATCTCCATGCCAAGATTCAGGTTGGAAACTTGTATCACTCAGCCTCCCGATTAGGGCCACAGGTGAGCCTTCTAATTCTAGATTGTAGTTCATTTCAGATATAGTCAAGTTGACAAGCAGGAATAGACACTACAGGTGACTTTTAATGATTTCTTCTATTCCTTTAGGGGTTATGGGCTGTTTAGATAGTTTATCTGATCCTGATTTAATTTTGGTACCTGTTATCTGTCTAGAAAATTCTCTGTTTCATCCAGATTTTCCAATTTTGATGAGTATAGGCTTCTGTAGTGGGATCTGATGATTTTTTGGATTTCCTCCATTTCCTTTGTATATCTTCTTTTTCCTTTCTGATTTTATTAATTTAGATACTGTCTCTGTGCCCTCTGCTTTGTCTGGCTAAGGGTTTATATATCTTGATGATTTTCTCAAAGAAACAGCTCCTAGTTTTGTTGATTGTTTGTATAGTTATTTTTCTTTCTACTTGGTTGATTTCAGCCCTGAGTTTGATTATTTCATGCAGTCTATTCCTCTTTGGAGAATTTGCTTCTTATTGTTCTAGAGCTTTCTGGTGTACTGTTAACCTGCTAGTTTATGCTCTCTCCAGTTTCTTTTTGGAGGCACTTAGAGCAATGAGTTTTACTCTTAAAACAGTTTTCATTGTGTCCCATAATTTAGAGTATGTTATGTCTTCATTTCCATTGAATTTAAGAAATCCATTAATTTCTTTATTTCTTTCTTGACCAAGTCATCATTGAGCAGAGCATTGTTCAGCTTCCATGTGTTTGTGGGCTTTCTACTCCTGGGCATATACCCAAAAGATGCTCCAACATGTAATAAGGACATATGTTCCACTATGTTCATAGCAGTCTTACTTATCATAACCAGAAGCTGGAAAGAACCCAGATGTCCTTCAACAGAGGAATGGATACAGGACATATGATACATTTACCCAATGGAGTACTACTCAGCTACTAAAAACAATGACTTCATGAAATTCTTAGACAAATTGATGGAACCAGAAAAAAATCCTGAGTGAGGTAACTTAATCACAAAAGAACACACTCTGTATGCACTCCCTGATAAGTAGGTATAAGCTTAAAAGCTGGGAATATTCAAGATACAATTCACAGAGTACATGAAGCTCAAAAGGAAGAAAGACCAAAGTGTGGGTGCTTTGGTCTTAGGGGAGGTTACAAAATACTCATGGGTGCACATACCAAAACAAAGTGTGGACCAGAGACTTAAGGAAAGGACATCCAGAGACTGAGGATCCATCTCATATACAGTCATCAAACCTAGATACTATTTTGGATGCCAAATAGTGCAGGTTGACAAGAACCTGATATAGCTGTCTCCAGAGATGTTTTGCCAGAGCCTGACAAATATTGAAGCAGATGCTTGTAGCCAATCACTGGACTGAGCATGGAGTCCCCAGTGGAGGAATTAGAGAAAGAACTGAAGGATCTGAAGTTGTTTGCAACCCCATAGGAATAACAACAATATCAGCCAACCAGACCCCTCAGAGCTCCCAGGGACTAAACCACCAACCGAGGAGTACACATGAAGGGACACATGGCTACAGCCACATATGTAATGAGGATGGCCTTGTAGGGCATCAATGGAAGGA
>NC_045030.1:78632956-78637693 GCF_008632895.1 Mastomys coucha | reverse complement strand
ATCTACTGAAGATGTACTCTTTGAGCTCCTGCTCCTTACTGTTGGGCATTTTCAGGAAGGTCAGCCCCACTGAGTGGTGAGAGTTTTTCAACTCTGGGTCTCTGATACTTACTAGAGTGTCCCTCACCTCCTACTCCCTGAAACTGCATATTTCTATTCATTTTCCTGACCCTCTGGGCTTCTCTCTTCTTTCTCCCTCATACCTGATCCTGCTGCCCTTCTCCCTGCTCCCTTGCCTCTCCCACCCAGTTCCCTTACTACCTCTGCCTCCCATGATTATTTTCTTCCTCCTTCTAAGTGGGTTTGAAGCAACCTCACTAGGGCCTTTCTGTTTGCTATACTTATTACTGTCTGTGGGTTACATCCTAGGTATTCTTTACTTTTTGACTCATATTCACATATCTGTGAGTAAATATCATGCATGTCCTTTTGTGTCTGAGCTACCTCACTCAAGATGATATTTTCTAGTTCTATTTAGTTGCCTGCAAAATTCATGATGTCTTCATTTTTAATAACTGAATAGTATTCCATTGTGTAAATGAACCACATTTTCTGTATCCATTCTTTGGTTGAGGGACATCTGAGTTGTTTCCAGCTTCTAGCTATTACAAATAAGGCTGCTATGAACATTGGGGAGTATGTGTCCTTGTTGTATGGTGAGATAACTTTTGGGTATATAGCTGGGTCTTCAGAACTATTTCTTATTTTCTGAGGAACTGCCAGAATGGTTTCCAGAGTGGTTGTACCAGTTAGCAATCCCGCCAGCAGTGGAAGAGTGTTCCCTTTTTTCTAAAACCATGTAAGTTGTAAGCATGTGTTGTCACTTGAGATTTTTTGTCTTAGCCATTATGACTAGTGTGAGGTGAAACCTCAGGGTTGTTTTGATTTGCATTTCTGTAATGACCAAGGACTTTGAACATTTCTCTAAGTGGCTCTCACCCACTTGAGGTTCTTCTGTAGTGAATTCTCTGTTTAGCTCTGTACCCGTTTTTTAAATTGGGTTATTTGGTTTTTTGGAGGTTAACTTCATGAGTTCTTTGTATATTTTGGATGTTAGCCCTCTATCAGATGTAGGGTTTGTACAGATTTTTTTCCAATCTCTAGGTTGTCAATTTGTCCTACTGATGGTGTCTTTTGCCTTACAGAAGCTTTTCATTTCATGAGGTTCCATTTATCAACTGTTAATGTTAGAGTCCAAGCCATTGGTGTTCTGTTCAGGAAATTTCCCCTGTGCCAATGAGTTCAATGCTCTTTACCACTTCCACTTCTACTAGGTACAGGGTATCTGGTGTCAAGTTGAAATCCTTGAATTCAATAAAACTTAAGATACATCATATGCAAATTTGTGGGACAAAATGAAACCAATGTTAAGAAAATTCATAGCACTAAGTGCCTTCATAAGGAAATTGGAGAGATCCCATACAAACAACTTAACAGCACACCTGAAAGCTCTAGAAGAGAAACTTGGGGCTAAAATCAACCAGTTAGAAACTAAGAGAATAATACAAAGAATCAACAAAACAAAGTACTGGTTCTTTGAGAAAATAGACAAAATAGATAAAACCTTAGCCTAACTAACTAAAGGGCACATAGATAGTATCCAAATTAACAAAATCAGAAATGAAAAGGGAGACATAACAACAGAAACTGAGGAAATTCAAAAAGACAACAGATATGACTACAAAAAATCGATACTTTACAAAACTGGAAAATATAGATGAAATGTATGGTTTTCAGATACCACATATCAAAGTAAAATCAAGATCAAATAAATGATCTAAACAGTCCCCAAACCCCTAAGGAAACAGCAATAGTCATTAATCCCATCAACTAGAAAAAGCCCAGGGCCAGATGTTTTTAGTGTAGAATTCTACCAGACCTTCAAAGAAGAGCTAATACCAATCCTCCTCCAACTATTCCACAAAATAGAAACAGAAGAAACCCTAACTAATTTATTCTATGAAGCCACAGTTACTCTGATATATAAACCACACAAAACCCAAAAAGAACTTCAGGCAAAGTTCACTTATCAATATTGATACAAAAATAATCACTAAAATTCTGGCAAACCAAATCCAAGGACACATCAAAACCATCATTCACCACTATCAAATAGGCTTCATCCATTGAATACAGGGATGGCTCAATATATGAAAATCCATGAACTTAATCCATTATATAAGCAAACTGAAGGAAAAGAGTCACATGATCATCTCATTGGATGCTGAAAAAGCATTTGACAAAATACAGTACACCTTCATGTTAAAGGAATTGGAGAGATCAGGAATTCAAACCCAATACCTAAACAATAAAAGCAACATGCACCAAACCAAGAACCAACAACAAATTAAGTGGAGTGAAACTAGAAGCAATCCCACTAAAATCAGGGACAAGACAAGGTTGCCCACTTTTTCCCTATCTATTCAATATATTACTTAAAGTTCTAGCTAAAAGCAATTAGACAGCAAGAAGAAATCAAAGGGATACAAACTGAAAGGAAGAAGTCCAGATATCACTATTTGCAGATGATATGATGGTATACGTAAGCGACTCCAAAAATAAGTGACTGGGTATAAAATTAACTCAAACAAACCAGTAGCCTTTCTTTATACAAATGCTAAACAGATTGAGAAAGAAATTAGGGAAACGATACCCTTTACAATAGCCATAAATAATATAAAAAATATCTAGGTATAATTCTAACCAAGCAAGTGAAAAATCTGTATGACAAGAACTGCAAATCCCTGAAAAAAACACAAATTGAAGAAGACCTCAGAAGATGGAAAGGTTTCCCATGCTCATGGATTGGTAGAATTTACATAGTGAAAATGGCTATCTCACCAAAAGCAATCTACAGATTCAAGGTAATTACCATCAAAATTCTAACAAAATTCTTCCCAAACATAGAAAGAGCAATTCTCAACTTAATATGAAAAAAAAGTCACAGAACTTATGGGAGTCTCTATGTAGTAAAGGAATTTATTGATGATTTACACTCTATAGTCCAACTCCAAACAATAAACTCCCAACAATGATTGGCAGTAGCTGTGAATGGAAGTCCAAAGACCCAGCAGTTTCTCAGTCTCACAAGGTAAGCAGGCAAAGCAGAGTGAGCCTTCCTTCTTCCAATGTCCTTATATAGGTCTCCAGCAAAAGATGTGGCCCAGGTTAAAGGTGTGTGCCTCCATACCTTTAATCCCAGATGATCTTGCTTGAACTCGTAGATCTTCCAGTCTTAATCTTCTGGGATTCATAGCTACTATGCCACCACACCTTTAGTCCCACATGACCTTGAACTCATAGATCTTCCTATCTTAATCTTCTGGGATTCATAGCCACTATGCATCAAGATCTCTGTGCCAAGATTCAGGTTGGAAACTTGTATTTCTCAGCCTCCAGATTAGGGCCACAGGTGAGCCTTCTAATTCTGGATTGTAGTTCATTCCCAATATAGTCAATTTGGCAACCAGGAATAGCCACTACAACCACTATAGCCAAAACCATTCTCATCAAAGTATTTCTGGGGTAATCACCATCCCTGACCTCATGCTGTACTATAAAGCAATAGTGATAATAAATCACATGGTATTGATTATTGATACAGAGACTGACAAGTTGATCAATGGAATAGAATTGAGGACCCAGCAGTCAACTCATACACCAAACCCAGTCAACTCATGTACACTTGCTCTTTGACAAAAAAGCTGAAAACATACAGTGGAAAAAGGAAAGCATCTCCAAAATCAGATGCTGTCTACCTGATGGCCTGTATGTAAAAGAATGAAAATAGATCCATATTTATCACTTTGCATAAAGCTCAAGTCCAATTGGATCAAGGACTTCAACTTAAAACCAGATGTCTGTTTTCTAACAAGAGATTGAAAGCATGTGACTCTGGATGGGAGTAGATTTGGGGATGAACTAAGAATAGTAGTGGGAGGTGAAACTATAATCAGAATATAGTCTATGACAAAATACAATTTTAATAAAAAAAAGAAAAATTCAATTGTCATTGTGCAAGAAAATATAGGAACCATGATGGATAAGAGAGGTGAAATTTTTAGATAAACTCAAATCTTGTGTCAAGGTACTGCAGATTTATCTACCTGAAAACAGAAAGAGGAAAGAAGGATGAGTAGATAAATGTGATGATACTAATGAAATTTCACATATATTCTACAAATGTTAACTCACAGACAACAGGATGACTTAATGCTTAAAGGCTCTTGCCATACATGCCTGGCAGCATGTGGTTCATCTGCAGCATCCATGTCCTTGTGAAAGAAGAGAGCTGGCTATACAAAGTTATCCTGTGTCTTCCTCATGATATCTGTGGCAAGTGTGTCCATGCATGTGAGCACACACAAAATAATAATTTAAAAAATTAATTTACTAGACAGGCGCTTTAACTAGCTAAGCCACGGAGCCAGCACAACTCAGAAGTTGTAAAAGATGATGAAGGCAAAGAAGATTATCAGTTTGAAGAACTTAACACAGAAATCCTGAATAACTTAGCAGAGCAGGAGTTACAGCTCAATCACCTGAAAAACTCTATCACTAGTTATTTCGGTGCCACGGGTAGAATAGCGTGTGGCAAAAAATACAGAGTTTTGGCTCGTCGGGTGACACTTGATGGGAAGGTGCAGTATCTTGTAGAGTGGGAAGGAGCGACTGCATCCTGACTGTAGGACTGAACATTATGTTCACTGCACTCGTTTTCGGTTGGTACAATTCAAA
>NC_045030.1:78630447-78632238 GCF_008632895.1 Mastomys coucha | reverse complement strand
GTGTATATAATGTTTACTGAAAGACTGTAAAATACTGAAATTTCTTTCAAGCAAAAATGTAAAAAAAATATATTGAGCCTGTAAATTGCAAAAAAAAAATTAATTTAAAAGTTATTTTAATTCTTATGGTATTATCCCACTTTCCTAGGTCAGTTTTGTTCTATTTATTTTGGTATTGGCTCAAAATGAAACATGAGATTGTCAGAGGAGATGCTGTGCATTAGTATTCATTGTCTCCTGAAATTTACTGACTGGAAATCATGGGGTGAGTGGAGAGAACAATGATTTTTCCTTTCTTTTACTGAGCAGTTAAATGTGATGACTGTGCCCTATATAATGGGGGAATGTTGGAATTAATAAGCTGAAATGTCGAAGCATGACTATTTGTATACTTGACATCTCATAATTACATCATTTATCATAAAAAAATCTGGCAGTCTTAAACTTGAGAGCATTTATAATTAATTTTCGTGCCCTAGAAAGACCAATTCATTCCCACAGTTAGAAAGAGTCAGTGTTAATTTCTTTCCTATCAGCCTCAGGCCACAGGAGTTAATGCATTAGAATCAGAACATTTACAATAACCCACTAATTAAATTATTTCCTCTACTGTAGTAGAAAAATGCATAGTTCCAGCACTAGATGATCAGTCACCAAAATCAAGCCCATTTAATTCCCTTAAAAGTCAATGGCAGCATTTAACTGTCACATGCATTGAGGAATTCACTTTAAGATAGTAAGAAAGACTATTATTTTCTTTTATGTATCATTCTCGATAACATGCTTTAAATGAGACTAATAGGCAGCTCATTAAAACAAGACTTTAACAGATGTGTATGAACCATTGGAATTGCTGGAAGAATTATCATCATATTCTATAGAATGTGTCCAGATTTTGAAATGTTTTTCCTCAGACACTGTCTGACAAATGGAGTTCTGAAAAATGTGAGTTTTAAAATACAAACACAGTAAGACACATGAAGTCTTTCCATTGGAATCCAAAATCTGGATCAGCAGAAACCAGAAAAGGGAAAGTTGTCAGTCTTGAAGCTTTCAAATTATAGCAGTGTGGGATAGATTGTCTCAAACAGTCATTAAGAACATCTAAGTAAAAAAGACAATTACAAGGCTGAAATGAGGAGATCAAAGGTATCTATATGTGTTCTGAATGTGTGAGAAAAAAAATCAAGTATGTTGTGGATGCTTCATAGCATGAAAACAATGAGAATGAGAGTGGTACAAGACTTTTTCAGCCACCCAAATGGAAAGACAATATAGAAATATATTCAGGGCTTTAGATGATACTAATGAAATTTCTTAAAGGCTCTTGCCATACAAGCCTGGCAGCATGTGGTTCATCTGTAGCATCCATGTCCTTGTGAAAGAAGAGAGATGACTATACAAAGTTGTCCCGTGTCTTCCTCATGATATCTGTGGCAAGTGTGCCCATGCATGTGAGCACACACAAAATAATAATTTTGTTCATCTCATGTAGTCTTTGACATAAAAGACTTTGACATATGAATGTTCTGTAGTGTGGCAATGCATGCTTAGAACCCTAGGATTGAGGAGACTGTGATTTTGAGGGTAACCTTGGATGTTCAGAAATAAGGAAGCAAGGAAGAAAGGGAAAACAATAGAAAGGAATGCAGAAGAAAAGGAAGAGAGTGAGGAGAGAAGAAACAGAAAAGAATAAAGGATGATGTGAGGAAGGGAGGGAGAGAAAGGGGTGGGGGTGGGGAGGGAGAGATCAACCAGAGAACTTCTTTACCACATTAAACATATTAAACT
>NC_045030.1:78613043-78630251 GCF_008632895.1 Mastomys coucha | reverse complement strand
AGAGAGAGAGAGAAATTTCTTTTTAAAACTGAACCTCATTCAAGGATTAGAGGCCTTGCAGGCATGAGGTCCTGAGTTGCATATCTAGCACTGAAGCAAAGCAAAGCAAACCAAAGCAAACCAAACCAAATTACCTCAAAGGGAAAAATGTCCATTCAAAGAATACAGCATTCTGGATATTGGCAATACTCGTTAAAAGTTGTGTGGCATAAATTAGACATTCTATATACGTTAGTAGCACTATTATTTATCTGTATGTCTAGTTCTCAGAAGCAGTTCAATACAATTGGCTTCCTCTTTACAATATTGTATGTGAAGAACAATTAGATTCAGAATTACAAGAATACAGAGAAAGAAAGAAAAGGGAACAAAAGGATGAGGAGGAAGAGAAGAAAGGAAAAGGAGGATGAAGATGAGGCTATGAAGAAGAGAATGTATAGGAAGATAACAGGAGGAAGATGAGAAACTGAAGAAACAGGGAGAGAAGGAAGAAGATGAGAAGAGAAAAAAGGAGGTGAAACAAGTTGAAAATAGAACTAGAAAGGTGAGAAGAGGACATTGAAGAGAAGGAGAGGAAGGAAGAGGAATAAGATGAGTAAAAATGAGGCTAAAGAGGAAAAGCATGAATGTGTGTTGACAGTGAAAGGAAAATTGGTAAGACAGACATTCAAATTTAGTATCAACTTTCTTAGGAAGACTAGACTTTAGTATTCCTTACCCCCTATAAACCTTTTGCCTATGTCTTTGATTTTTGTTGTGGTTTGTATTTAGAGGAGGTAACTCACCCATTTACTGATGCATCAATTAGGTTTTGACATCACTGAAGACAGATGACAGTGGGACTCTAGACCATCTCAACCTTCCTAAGGCCTCGTTCCTCTTGTGCTGACCCACAACCATTAAATTAATTTGTTGCTACTTTATAACAGTAATTTTGCTATACATGGACTTGAGTTTTGTACATGGTGATAAATATGAATCTATTTTCATTCTTGTACATGTAGACATCCAGTTAGACCAGTTCCATTGTTGAAGATCCTATCCCTTTCCATAGTGTGGTTTTGGCTTCTTTATAAAAAAAAATCAAGTATCCCTAGGTGTATGAGTTTTTTTCTGGATCTTTAATTCAATTCCAATGATCAATGTGGCTGTTTATGTACCAATAGCATGCAGTTTTTAAAAAATCACTATTGCACTGTAGTACAGCTTGAGGTCTTTTATTGTACAGGGTTGTTTTAGCTATCCTGGGATTTTATTTTTCCATATGAAGTTGAGAATTATTCTCTCAAGGTCTGTGTTCATTTATACAATACTACTCAGATATTAAAAACAAACATGTCCTGAAATTTGAAGGCAAATGGATGGAGCTAGAAAATATCATCCTGAGTGAGATGACCCAAACCCAAAAGGACATGCATGGTATATACTTACTTATAAGTGCATATTAGCTATAAAGTACAGGATACCTACCCTACAATCCACAAACCCAAAGAAGCTAAATAACAAGGAGGGTCCAAGGGAGGATGCCTGAATCTCACTCAGAAGGGGGAATAAAATTTTTATCAGTTTTGTAGGTTGGGAGGGAACTGGGTGGGAACAGGGAATGAGTGACAGGGTGGGGAGTGGGTCAGGTGTAGAGAGAATCAGAGAGGACCAGGAAAGTGAACAGGAACCAGAGGCAGGATGTGCCAGAGGTCTGGGATGGAGGAGGCTCCTGGAAGTCTGTGGAGTGATTCTAGCAGTGGCCAATATGTACTCTAAAGCGGTCACCTCCTCTAGCCAGAACAGACTCCTAATGGAGAGATAAGGAGAGCAACCCACCCATAAAACTTCCCACCAAAACTTGTCCTGCCTACAAACAGCGCAGGGACAAAGATAGAGCAGAGAATGAAGGAATGACCATTGAATGACTGGCCAAACTTGAAATGCATCCCATGGGCAAGAACCAATCTCTGATACTGTTAATGATACTATTAACTCTGTTATGCTTGCAGACAGGAACCAAGCATTACTGTCCTTTGAGAGGCTCTACCCAGAAACTGACTGAAACAGATACTGAGACCCAGAGCTAAACATTAAATGGAGCTCAGAAAGTCCCGTATCAGAGTTAGGGGAAGGATTCCGGAACCTGGTGGGGGTAGGGACTCCACAGCAAGAGCAACAAAGTCAACTAACCTAGATCCTTGTGGGCTCCCAGAGACTGAAGCACCATAAAGCACACATGGGCTAGACCTAGGTCTTCCGAACATATGTAGCAGATATGAAGCTTGGTCTTCATGAGATTCTCCCAATAACTGGATTAGGGCTTACCCTGACTCTTTTGCCTGCCTGTGAATCTTGTCTTCCTAACCAGGCTGTCTTGTATGGCTTCAGTAGGAGAGAATGTACCTAGTCCTGCAGTGACTTGAGTTACCAGGTTGAGTTGGTTCCCATGGGTAATCTCCCCATTCTCAGAAATGAAGAGAAGGAAGGCTGGGGAAGGAACCCTATGGTGGAAGACAGGGAGGAGTGGGCTGTGATTGAGATTTTAAATAAATAAATAAATAAATAAATGAATAAATAAATGGAAAAAGGGGATAAAGACATGCAGACTGCATTCAAACACGTATCACAAAGCCTGCTGCTGAGCAATTTGAACTTAGACATAGCCACATAGCATATTATTATTTTAAAAGTAAAAATCATCTTATGGAATTAATACTCCTGTTTTTACCTTTAGATCATTATTACTTAAATAATATAATCTCATCTTTATAATTTGCAGATAATACTTTGTTTCAGGATATACACCTCTAATTATTTTTAGATTTTTAATTTCTATTATTTTGTGTATGACTGTCTTTCCTGAATGTATGTGTCTGTGTTACATACATTACTACTGCTTGGATGAGGTCTGAAGAAGGCACTGAATCTCCTGCAATTGGAGTTCAAGAAGTCTGTGAGCCTACAGATATTTTTAATGTGGCTTTTTACCCTTACAGAGAGCCTTATAACATTTTGGCTACCATACACAACAGAAAATAAGCTTTTCTTGACTTACTACAGATAGTGGAGACACAAGATAATGCAGAATATAGTTTTATTTACAGTTTGCATTCTAGTCAGAAAAGGTGAGATTAGTGTAGACCTCAGATGGTGTTGGATTAAACAAGAGCTGAAAGCTGCATGCTGCAATCTCACAGAATTGAACAAACACACAGAAATTTATTTCTTCTTAGGTTAGAGAGTTAAGACAGCACATATAATAAATGGTGCTTAGGATCTGAAGCATGAATATCCAAGTACGGAAAGAAAAGCCTCCACAAAACTAGTATAGGGTATAAAAAGAAATCATTAGGTACTTCTAGGAAACCCATTGAAGCATATTCATCAATGGTGAGGGCAATTTTTTTCAGAAATGACTGCATTAATCAGGCTTCTCTAGAGCAACAGAACCAAGAGAATGGATGTATCTTATTAGATAGACTTATATGATATATGCTATCTAGTCCAACTGTGGCTATCATTGCACTGGACAGGCCTAGAATCCCGTAAGCTCCCAGTCCACAATGCTGGATATTTCAGAAGTCTCTGTCTGGCACTGAAAGCCTGAAGGATTTCTGGAGAGCCACTGGTCTTGAACGCTTATTGGAGACATGAACAAAGTTCTGGTGTTAGCAATCAAGTTAATGAATTCAGTAGTAGAAGGCAAAAGCAGTGAGACAAAAACAAAGCTTGGACCTCACGTTACCTGAGCTGTGTTGCTGCTAGAAGGGGACACCCATATTTAAATTGGATCTTCCCACTCCAAATAACCTGATCAAGAAAATTCCACAAAGGTCTGTTCAGCAGCTTATCTCTTAGTTGATTCTGATCAATTTAAGTTGAACTGAGATAAACTATAACAGCTACCCTCATCATAGCTTCTTACTCTATTAAAGAACCATGATGGCTGTAGTGAGCAAAAAGGAGGTATCTTCAGAGTGAGATGATGGCTAAAGTCAATAGAATGGAATGTTCTTTCTGTCATTTATTTTAATCAAAGTATATATTGTAATAGCATTTGAACTCAGGGTACTGAACAGAGATCTTGGAGTAAGTTCTCTAGAAACACTATTCCATAACTTTATGTTTTATTGAGTTAGTTTTCCTGGAAAGTAGATGTTATAGCCCATCCTCAACTTTAGACATTTCTTCTGCCATGAAAAATTTATAGATTCTTACATACATACTGAACATCTATATACCATGCACCCTTCACAGCCCACTCTTGAACACATATGCTTTCTAATTAAGAATACTAACACTTTTGGGCTAATATCAATTTATCAGTGAGTGTATATCATGTGTGTTCTTTTGTGATTTGGTTACCTCAAGCTTGGAATACATAAGATAAAATTCACACACCACATGAAGCTCAAGAAGAAGGAAGACCAAAGTGTGGATGCTTCTGTCCTTCTTAGAAGGAGGAACAAAATACTTACACAGGAGCAAATACAGAGACAAAGTATGCAGCAGAGACAGAAGAAAAGGCCATCCAGAGACTACCCCACCTAGAGATCCATCCCATATACAGTCACCAAACCCAGACACCAAGAATTGCTTGCTGACAGGAGCCTGATATAGCTGTTTCTTGAGAGGTTCTGCCAGAGCCTGACAAATACGGAGATGGATGCTTGCAGCCAACCATTGGACTGAGCATGGAGTCCCCAGTGTAGGAGCTAAAGGGTTTTCAGCCCCTTAGGACGAACAACAATATGAACTAACCAGTACCCACAGAGCTCCCAGGGACTGAACCACCAACCAAAGAGTACACATGGAGGAACTCATGGCTCCAGCCCCATATGTAGCAGAGGATGGCCTTGTCAGGCATCAATGGGAGGAGAGGCTCTTGGTCCTATGAAGGCTCAATGTCCCAGTGTAAGAGAATGCCAGGACAGGGAGGTGGGAGTTGGTGGGTGGGTGGGTAGGGGAACACCCTCATAGAAGCAGAGGGAGTGGGATGGGATAGGGGGTTTCTGGGAAGAAAGCCAGGAAAGGAGATAATATTTGAAATGTAAATAAAGAAAATATCCAATAAAGAAGTATCCCAACACTTTCTAACTCATCAATTTTCATTAGTTTTGTGTTAACAGAAGTCACTTAATTTTGTAACGAGATGTTCTTCAACTACCATTCCTTAAGTTCAGAAAATAAAAACCCTGGCAGAATTATCTTCACAAGATTTTTTAATTGCTACAAAAGTCAACAATTATTGACCTTTTATAAACTTAGATACATACATCAGGGTTGTGTCAGAAGAAGGTGTAGAAGTCAGCATAATTTTATGTATTCCTTACAAAAACATCAAGCTAAAACCAATCCTTACCCACTTATAGTAACAGCTGCTATTTTAGAATCTAATTGGAGAAAGATTGGATTTGAACAAGGAGCAGTTCCTGGCTCCTGGCAAGTTGAGATAAAATGAGCAGGTAAATTATATATTACTTTCCATGTTGGAATCATCAAGAGCGCATTGCATAAGAAAAAGCTACAGCACCAGTCTTAGATTGTTACAAGTTGCAATTTTGAGGATTACTTCAAATCACAGGAGAATCATTCCTTTCAACACTGTTGAAATTCTTTGTTTACCATGTGTTAATTCTGCCTTAAGTCTCCAGCATATTTTCTGTGTAGGGAGTATGCCAAGTAATCACCTGAAGAGTGATAAACCTGACAGAGCTTTCAACCTTTAACCACAGTGCAAGCAGAGGGAAGCCAATATTAACAGCTTAAATATGCATATATTTCTAAACTGTCTGGGAACATTATAGAAATAGGTGAAAGAATATATTGTTCAAGAGACTAGAAGAACCTGTATTTTAAAATAAACTTGGATATTCCACAAATTTAAGCATAAATAAGCAACATAGTTCTTTAGCTTGAAGATTACCTACTTAATTATTTATATTTTAATTGTCTGTATAGGCTAGGAAATGAGGTCAGATCCCCTGAAGCTGGATTATAGGTGATTATGAGCTGTATGACCTGGGTTCTGGGAGTGGAACTTGGGTCTTCTGCAAGAGCAGTACATAACTGTAGACCTTGAGCCATCTCTACTGTATCAGAAAAACTGACTTAACTTTACCTTCTGTTTCAGAAACCTTGAACTGAAATAATGTAGTAATGTACTCCCCTGAAAATCTCAACATTTGCAGCTGATAGTGCTGCAGAATGAAAGGTTGCAGGGTCTTGCATAAGTCACACTGAGAACATTAGTTCTGGTTAGTCTTATGTCAACTTGACACAAACTAAAGTATGAGGATTCCCTAAATACTTAGGGAAGTATTTTATCGATTGAGGATCTGAGAGAAGGGATCCTCAATGGATAAAATACTTCCCTAAGATTGAGCTGTAGACTAGACTGTTGGGCATTTTTAAAATAAGTGATGGATGAGGGAGTGCCCAGCCCATTGTGGATGGAGTCAATCCCCAGCTGGTGGTCCTTGGTTCTACAAGAAAGCAGGATGAACAAGCCAGTAAGTAGTACCCCTTCATGGCCTCTGCATCAGCTCTTGCCTTTCAAGTTGCTGCCATGTTTGACTTCTTGTCTTGACTTCCTTTGATGATGAACAGTGTTGTGGAAGCAAAAGCTGAACAAACCCTTTCATCCCCACATTGTTTTGATCATGGTGTTTTAACATAGAAATAATAATCCTGAGACAACATAGACCTATTGTAGTGCTATGAAAAGTTGATTCCAATGTAGTAGTTTAAGATGGCCCAATTTCTATTATCTGTCACACATCACCTCACAGTTCTTTAAGAGAATGTTACTGAGGATCTCAGTCTAACAAAGGCAATGAGTGGGGTCTGCAAAAATCCCTAGTTCTAGATTCATGTGAACTCTTGGCAGAATTCACTTCTAATCTGATCCATGGGGCCTCCCTTCCTAGCTGGCTTCCAGGAGAATCTCTGCTCAACTTCTAATGTTCCCAGCCTCATTACTGCAGTTGTCTATAAAGCTAGCAATGGTCAAAGTGAAGACAATTGGTTTTTCCTTTGGGTGATTTGAGAGTCTTGATCATGGTTGATCAAGAAAGAAGTGCTCAGCAAGATTCCTTGAGGTAGGCAAGGAGAAACACTTCCGTAGCACTGCCTGGGTAAACACAGAAAGATAGGGACTTCATTCTGTAAGTCTATACATATTTTTAGAAAAAAAGTCTATTAGAGATGAGCACATTCCTGAACATGTTTGAAATGTAATATGTGTAGGCTACAAAGATGACTCAGTGGGTAAGGTGCTTTTGTCCAACAAGCATGAAGACATGAGTTTGGATCATCAGAACCTATGTAAAGTTCAATTCAGCTATGGTTTATCCCTTGGCAAGCTACTGCCTAACAGCACCTGGTATATCAACATCAAAATCAGAGCTATCTTGGTAAAGATTTGGCTATGTTTCCAATATTTGAACTTTTTTATGATCCTTTTATTGTGAAAAATGCAGACTATAAATTTAGCTTGTTTGGGGGGTTAATTAAGTTTTAAAATCTTGCAATCTGCTATTTTTGTTAAAACATCAACATTTTTAATTTTATAGAAAATAATTTTAGAAACGATGTAAATTCAATTTTGATACAGGTAAGGTATGTAACACTCGGCATGTCAGAATAATTAATTTAAAGGTAGCATACAAGAAATTCATACAACAAAAATGGAATGTAAATATAGGAATAGGACTAGGAATTGATCCTTACTAGGAAAATTGGGCTGCTTAGTTCCCATACCTGGATACACAAGGACTGCATGCAGAAATGTGAAGGGATTTCTATATCTCAAATTTATAAACAGAGAGGCATTTTAGTTATTTCATCAGTCTTGCTGTAACCTCTGTTAAGCAAAAGGCTTTGCTTAAATGACAACTATGCTTAGAGAAAACCTCCATCTGCCTAATGCTTTTTAAAATTCATTTTTTGAGGGTTAAGTTCAATAAGACAAAATGACATTTCAATGGGCTATTTCAAGTGGAACTGGCTATTCCAGGAGACAAACCATGATTTCCAGCTGAAGTGAAAGATTGTGGGAAAGGCCAAAACTAAGAAACTCCTGCCTCTGAAGCAATTCTGCCATCTTCAGAGTCATTTTAATATGCATTAAAAACCCTTTAAGAAGTATTTAAGACCAAAGATGGATATATATGTAGCTGAAATGCAACAATATGTTTTTCTTCCCCCCAATTTCAAGAAAATGTAAGCATAGATTATTGCATTTCTCTGGGTGACCTGACTCTGGACCAATGATCAAATGGCCTGTCTAAGAAATGCAGCAGCAAAAAATCTCTACAAAAGATACAGGACTCAAGTTCTCAAAATGAATGATGGGAAATTTCCCTAGTTATCCTCAATATCATATCTAAGCATTTCTAGCCTGTATCATGGAGTTGAAGCACCATAAAATTTCAGCATCTCAGTTCTTTTGAGAGGTTAAATGCTTGCTTGACAAGCATGAAGATCTGAATTGGATCCCAAGATGCTACATTTTTAAAAAGAACTATGGAGGAAGATCATTGGGACTCATTGGCCAGCCTAGCCTTCTTGGTGATTTCCAGACCAGTGGGAACCCAGTGTAAAACAAATAAACAAACAAGAAAACAAATTTTACAGGGCTGGAAGAATGATATTTGAAGTTCTCCTTTGGCATCCACATGCACACAAAATACTTGCCATTATCTAGTTGCATGTTTTCCAAAAGCCAATAAAGAAAACCTCTTAGCAACCTGCTCATATATTGTCATTTCTTTGTGATATTTTCTTATTGGACAGGAATGACCCTGAATCCATTTTAACAAACAACAAAAGCACAAGAGTCTATTCTACACCTAATCACTAGGCTTCCCTATTTTCCTGTCAAATAATAGTCAAGATTTTCGCTCAAAATCAGGATATTGAATACATTAAATGAACTGATAGCTATCTTATAAGACTATATATTTTATTAATAATGGTGGTACATCTTAAATCACAAGATTCTTTTTCACAAACTCATAATGTTAAAACATTATATGGACTGGATCAAATTAACTGAGTTATAACCTTCAAAGTCAAAAGGAATGGCTTTCACAGAGTTAGCTGTAATTCTTATTAGTCAGATGAATTGTCCCCATTCACCATCCATCTATACTGGGGCATTCCACTGAAATGTGAGGACTTTGAATCATCCATTATCACATCAAAATTTTTACTAAATAATTATTAAAAATTCACATAGAGAAACATAAGTTTATGTTCTGATCAGGTTGATAACAAAATTTCAAAATCATTATTTTACACATACTTATATGAATTCAGTAAACTTCAAGTTTTGTTTCTTGTTCTGCTCCACTTTAAGTCAAGGCTAAGCATTCTTAAATTCATTAAATTCCCATCAGCTTGCCAACTGTTTCATAGATTGTCATATATAAGGCTAAATACAGGGTCTCCTTGATGGTAAAAGTGAAACAAGATGAAGAGTTGGCTAGGTTAGACAATGATATGTCTTTATGAAGTTTCAGAACTCAGGGTGTGAGATGAATAAACAATTCTTTTTATTCCACAAATCTTAAGAGATGAGTCTGGCTGCAGCACCTTAGCCTTCTAAGTGGTTGGCCGTGATGCTATGGGCATTCCTTAGTAGTTTGATTTATTGTTCCAAACACCCTGTTATGCTAAGGGCTTGGCCCCCAGGTCAGGCTATTGGGAGGTATTAGGATAGGAGTTGAAGATTAATGGAGGCCCTTTGGCACATTTGTGGATATGTTCTCCAAAATAATTGTGGAATCCTACCTATTCTCCATCCCTTTTCTTCTCCCTCCTATCATTCTTCTTCCTTTTATGCTTCCTGGACCTAGACATCACTGCTTAACCTGATATATATCAGTATGACACACGAGCATCCACTTCTCTTCAGAGAACTAAGCCAATGCAGGAGACATGCCTCTGAAGCCCCAAACTATCAATTAGCTAAATAAACAATTCATTTTATAGATCAGTTAACTTATCAATTTATCATAGAATCATAAAGTTTACTTTCACAAAATGCATAAAATTCAGTTTCCTTGCCTACTTGCCATGCAGAAAGATTTTTGCTTTAGTTCAAATGGCATAGTAGATTTTTGTTTATGTGTGGGAGTTATAATTGGGGGAAACAGTGACAAAGCCACTCCCTTATATTTTAATGTGTGTTTTGTAATTAGGAGCATGTATTAGAGTATAGGATTTGGAGTTGAGAGATATAAGAGACTCTGTCTATTGATATTTAAGTTTTATTGATAATTAATATTTGCCATTATTAATCAAGGTGGATTGTCAGTTGCAATACGACTCTCATGTTACTCTTTCTAGGTTTATATCTCTCCTTTGTACTGTATATACAATGAATACAGTGAAGTATAGCATGATTACTTTTGCTGATTCTTAGCTTTATTTCCTTTACCAATAAGAATTTCACTACTGGTGTAAATTCAGTTTTATGTTTTTGCACAACCTCTTTTTTTCTAATAATAGGATCTCTCTTTCCTGTTGGGATTCTTCCCCAGCACAGGGGCTCCTTACCTTTACGCTTCAGGACCATCCTGCCAGACAGAGTTAGCCCTTGAGAAATGAGTATAGAGTCTTGAAAGAAACCACCAGAAGCCTCTGTTTTCCATCAAAGGAACAATATAGACATTTTGTATCATCATCTTCATGGAACTGGAAATGTTTTTACTACCAGTCAGCAGGGAAACACCTGCATAATGCACTGGCATAAAGACAGCCTCACAGGAATGTTATCTGGAAAACAGTAAATGTTTAAACATTGGGTGTCAAATATTAAAGGCAATAGAATTCCTGGAACATACCTAAACAGGGAGTGAAGAATTAGTTCTGTGCTTCTCTATTTTCCACATGTTCACATTCACTGAGGTAACTCTTGTCCTTAGTCATACTGCTGAAAAGCAAGGTAAGAAGTCTTAAACTCCAATAATAAACAGAGAGCATCAAAATTCATTGAGTGTTCATATACACAAAGTTTGTGTGCCTTATTATGCTTTCTGTGAATAATGTAGCCATAACAATAGAGAGGTAAAGACACCAGAACAAAGGGGTTTCATTTTATAGTTTAGAATACTCATGATCACAATTATATTCTTATGAAAAATTTCTCTGTCCAATTTGTATATGTGTGCATATTTATGATGACCAGAAGATGATAGTAGCTATCTTCCTCTATCTTCAATACTTTTGAGAAAAGATATTTCACTGGACCTGAAATTCACTGAGTCATCTGTGCTGTCTGGCCAATATGCCACAAAGATCTTCCAGTTTCAGACTTCCTAGTTCTGATATTGTAGATAGAGAATCAACATGCCCAACTTTTTAAACAGTTTCTGGTACTTAAACTAAAATCTTTTTGTTTTGTGGTAATCAGATTATTTATGAGCCATCTGCCTAGCCCTACTTGTCCAAGTTTGTATTTAAATATGTATGTGGGGATGGATTGAATTAAAACCAGCCTCTAATAAAGCCTGTAACAATAGTCCAACAATCATCACTTTGCAGACTGGCATTCTCCTTCATTATAAATGTGAGAAATTACAAATATTTTGTTATTGGTGTGTGTGTGTGTGTGTGTGTGTGTGTGCGTCTGTGTGTGTGTGCATGTGTGTGTGTATGTATGCATGTATGTAGCCATTGCACATATTAAAATGGAACACTCAAGTGGCATTGATGACATTCCTGCTTCTGTGTAACTATCACTGATGCTCTCAAATGTTTCCATCACCCAAGTTAGAAAAGTCTATGTCCATTAATCAGCAAGTTATACACTCTCACTTCACCTGCACTTTGATAACTGTTCTTCTATGTTCTGCCTCTGTGAAAACTATCAGTCACCCTTGTAGTTTGTGGGAAATGCCAGTTTCTTAGAAGTCAAGGTAAACTCCATTGCCCATTTTTAAAGATAAAATTTGGGTCTTTTTTTTCATCTTTGTGACCACAGAGATTTAAGTAAATAACTAAATTGGCATATCATCACATATTAACATCTCCAAGAGAGAAAATAACATCCTTCTCCAAAGCCTATATGTACTCCCATAGGAGAGGCCCAGTGGGCTATCAGTTTCGACATGTGTTCTGTGAGTACCTGATGTAGGTGTGTATGTGTATGTGTATGTGTTTCTGTAGTTAGAATAAAAGAGAAAATGAAATCTATAGTATTTAGATCTATGGTAATATGGTAGATTTAAAATATCTGAATAGAAAATTATTTCCTTGCCACATTCACAAATCAAAGATAATCATGTACATAGTGACGCTCATGAATTCAATCTGTGATTTCTATGTAAACAAGGCTATGGGATAGTCTTAAGGCCTGATTATCTGTGGGTGGCTTGGAAAGAGGCATATATCACCATATTTTCTTTTGAGAAGCAGGCATATGAATCTTTGAAAATTAACTTCCTGCAGATCCACTGTCTGTTTCCAGTATCAGAAGCTGAAACACTGTATTTATGTTTATTGTGATAGACTCCTACTTTTGGATTCAAGGCCAGGGCTAAGAATCTCAGGACAAAGATTAATATCTCACTCTGCTTTTGAGTTTCCCTTTTGGAGACAGTGTGCTGCATATTAATGTGCTATTTTGTACTTCCTGTTTCCCTCTTGCTGCAATTTTGACAATTGTGAGATTTGGTGAAGCTGATTTGCCCCAGGGTGCAGGGAGATGGGTCTATAAAAAGACTATGTTGAAAGGTTGATGGCCCAGGCACTCTGAATTTTTCTCTGTAGTTGTCACTGTCAGTTTCATCTTTTGTAGTAATAAACTCTCATCACAACTGCTCTTTTGTGTAGAGTATGCAAGCTGTCAACATTCTCTAATACATTCCTTTCCAATAAGACAAAGTCTTTCTATGATCCTAAGACACTCTTCACCTTCTTGTAACCTTACACAATTTAAAACTCAATATTCTTCCAACTGAATGTGACCAGTTCTTGTATCACATTCCAACAATAACTTTATATCTATCTGTTACATTCTTCCTTTTGCCTATCCTTGTTTTTCTTCCTGGGGATCCCTGAGGAGGAATGGGGAGAAGTGACTTAAATGAAGAATTCTATTTTTTGTGTTAGTATGTTATCAAACAATTGGATGTAAATGAAATTGAAACTTCTATAGAGAAGACTTTATTTATTATTTTGCTGAATGACATAAGGAGTAGAGATTATAGAAAAATAATAGATGTTTAAGCTCTATAAAATATCTACTATGCTCCACTGTGGTTTCTATTACTTAGATTTTCTTATTGGAGAATTCATCCCTGTTTTTCATGTTGTTCTGATTTCCAAAACTGGTTACCCTGACACACAACCAGAAGGACCAAGAAACAGGGTATTTATTCATTATAGGTATGCCATTCTTTCCTTAACAGGTTGTTACAATGGTTAGTAACAATAAGAGACAACCTCTCCTGAATGATTATATTAGGTAATTCTTTTGTACCAGAGATCAGTATAGGCAAAATCAAACATACCCAGAAACAAAGTCTTATTCTTCTTCCATCAGCAACTGTTACATTGGATTTTAGTTTACAATATTGAGGGTTTCAGTCCATGATTGGTTGACCTTGTTACTCTGAGGTGGGAATATGAAGTGATTTCAATAGATATAGCACATCTATGTCATTGCTTTTTTTCCTTACTGTACAATTTAAGTGGAGACAAGAAACTGCAAGTTTTTTCACTTGGGCAGATGAGAAATCGACATAGCAAAGATTTGACACTTCTTCAGTTACAGTTCCTGAATGGCATTTCAGCTCGAAATAACCAATTCTATACATTTTTGCCTTAGGTCCTTCAAGGTTCTCTTTTATGCTCTCCCTGGTTGAGGCATAATGGGAATTGAGAAGTGGTCCTTCTAGAGTCCCAAGAGGGCAGAACAGTCATCTCAGCCCAACATGGTGGAAAAGTTCTTGTCAGATTCTGTCAGGTTATGCTTGGATAACAATAAGTAAAAGACCAGAAGCTTCATTTTTCCTCCAAACTGAAGCCTTCTGTAAGCACAAATAAAGATAATTTGATGCAGACAATCTACAGTAATCTGAATTAGTTTGTAAGACATGAGGCAAATATGATATATATTCATTAAATGATTAAATAGGCATGGATAGATCACTTGAGTTGGTAGTTTTTAAAAGCAAAAGTTGTACTGTGTTCACTATTGTATCCATATTATCTTAGGTCAGAACAGCACAGTGTATTTTGTATGAAATTGTTGATGAGGTAATAATCATTTATGTATCTTGCACAAGGGTAAATAAAAGGATTCATTTGCAAGGAACTCACAGTAAGTCATAGCATCTGCTCTGTTGAAATTTTAGTGGCTTTTAGAGATGCATGTGTTTGGTCCTTCACACTGTGAGCTATTGATAAACATAGAACACATAGGAGATAGAATCTACTGGGAAGTCATTAGATATCCAGAGGTACAACTCTGAAAGATGTAGTGGGTCTCTAGTTTCTACTTATTTCATTCTTTTGCTTCCCAGACATCAAGTGAAAAAAATTTAAGTTCACTGTGTTACACTGTGCTGAAAGCCACAGGGCTAACCAAGCATGTGGTGATCCTTCCAATTGTGAGCAAAACCTAACCTTTCTTCTTTGTGCATTGATTATCTCAATAATTTGTTATGGTATCAGAGAGCTTTCACAGATCTATACTTCTACTAAAATACTGTGGTCGAAATAGCACAACAAGCCCTCCCCCCAAAAAAAGACAAGAGAAAACCACTATTCTATCTTGGGGTTGAGGTAATCCATGATACCAAAATAGGAGTGAATTTTGAATACAAATTCAAATTCATGACTGAGGGAAGAGAGGAAAGTATCAGATTTGCAGGTAGAGCAAATATCTTCATGCAGTGCGAATAACTTCCTCAAGGATCAGCAGGATATCTAACATCACTTGAGTCCATGATGTACAAAGTAGAGTAGTTCTGCATGAAGTAAAGTTAAAAGATGCATTCTAAGTTTCATATTATGAAAACTGTGCCCTTTCTTCCTTCCCATTTAGCAGGAATCATTGCATAAAACACAGGATCTTATTACTCATGCCTTTGCTCTTCCTCTGCTTCTATATATTCTTCACCCTGGAATAGTAGGTTAATAGTAGCAAGTACAGGGTCACTGTGGTATATGTATGTCCTCTCACCTTAGGGAAGTTCAAGATTCAGGAAGCTAATGAAATTTAAAGGGCTCAGGGAGCTGATGGAATTAGAGGATACCCCGAGCTCAGAAAGTTACAAGACTCCCAAGCCCCTTCCCAGGTCAGTAGGCAGTAAATAGTTATTAAGGGAGATGAGGGTCTTTGGTGTCATTGACTGCAATTTAGGCAAGGAGCTGGATGTAGCTTTCATGAGTCATCACCCACCTTGGGCAGCTGACATTGAGTCCTTTGATTAAAACAATCTATCAGACATGCCCAAAGCTCAAACCAATATAGACAATCTCTCATTGAGATTCTATAATCAGGTGATTCTTAACTATGTCAGGTTAGCAAAACTGATAATCACAACCCCCAGTACTGCAGTATTTAGAAGTGGGCCATTTACACCAATGACCATAGGATATATTATGCAATAATCTCTGGTCTCAAAGTGTTTATCATATAAAGTATTTACTCTGAAAGTGATTGTCACACTCTGCTTTAGGCATATGTGTCTTGTTTAAATTATGTTCATAATCTATATCACTAATTCATGCCAGGGAAGTTGTTCCCATGTGTTATGCAATGCTTCCTGCTGAATGGGAAGGAAGAAAGGGCACAGCTTTCATAATATAAAATTTCAAATATATATTCTAACTTTATATCTTTTGCACATCATGGGATCAAGTGATGGTAGATATCTTACTGATCTTTGGGAAAGTCATTCACACTGCAAGAAGGCATTTGCTCTGCCCACAAAGCTTCTTCCTTCTTCACTTTCTTCAGTGATGAACTTGACTCAACTTTCCAAAGAAACAGTGATATGGAGGGCTATCTCACCAGATATATAGTGCATGGAAGTTTAAACAACAAACACTCAAAAGAAGAAAATAATCATGAGCTGGAGTCAGTGTGGATGCTTATAGATCTTTCGGTTTGTGGACTGTTCCAGAATCATCTTCAGTTGTCTGCTAGCAGTTTATTCTCATTTGATATACCAATCAGTATTTTGCTATTGATACAAATATGTCCTGAATATAGCCTGCCCGGTAATATGTAAAATATAACTCATATCTGTTCAATGTATAATTTAGCAAGAAAATCTTACCTTAGACCCATAAATCTGCTTGAGCAAGAGTTCAAAGTAACAGGAAAAGTATTTCCATGAAGCATTTGGTGATGGTAACTCCACGAGTTACAAAGTAATATAAATACTTTGAGAAAAGAAATAGAATTTGAAAAGCTGTGAAGTATTGTTTGAACAATGTTGAGGACATAGTCCAAAAGGTTTGAAAAGAATACAGAAAAATCTTTAAAAAGTTAAAAAGAAGTTTAATACTTTTTTGAAACAAAACAATTAAACTCAGTTCCAATGAATCTCAAGAATTATTTACCCTAAAATTTTAATCTGGGTATGGAGGAGGAGTCAGTTAGGAAGAGAGTGAACATATTGAACATAAATAACTATGATAATTTTCTTTTGTGCAAATTAGTTCATGTGATTTTTTCCCTCATATTGGAGGATGCATATATCAGTGAGAAGAAGAATTTTTTTTAAAAAGACCTGGAAAGCAGAGAATAGGAAGCACAATATGTGGAGTGGTGGTGGACAGAGAAGCAGCCTTATAGGAAGTCAGAGTGAAAGATTTAAGGATAACAACACTGCAAAGGCAGAGAGATATGTAGACATTTCACAAAAATTGTGTACCTTTTCCCGTTATCATTATCTTCATCATGACCACCCATTGTGTTAGGCAGCCTCCCCCTCACTATAAACAAATGCTAATTTAAAGGAATCTCAGAAATTCAGAGGTGGATGCTCACAGCCAACCATTGAACTTATCACAGTGTCCCCAACAGAGAAGTTAGAGAAAGGACTGAAGGAGCTGAAGGGGTTTGCAACCCCATAGGAAGAACAACAATATCAACCAACCAGGAGTTCCCAGGGTCTAAACTACTAACCAAGGAGTACACACAGAGGGACCCATGACTCCAGCTGTATATGTAGCAGAGGATGGTCTTGTCAGGCATCA